>NW_010973238.1:5127206-5360484 GCF_000737465.1 Haliaeetus leucocephalus | reverse complement strand
AAAAAACCCCCCGCCCCCCCCCCCCCCCCGCCTCCTAACAGGCAGTCTGTCTATTTTTCAGGTAGACAAAGTAATCTTGTGTTTAATGATTATTTAAAATAATAACTTGTGATATGAAACTCAGGAAAACCTTGGCATCTTGTTTAAATAGATTCTCTGATAAATTAAAGAACTTTGTAGCTGAGCTGATCAAGCATACAAAAATGTTCTCTGGAAACATTAGTAATTAATTATACTAGGACATGAAGGTTATTGGGTAGAGATGAAGAGTATAGAACAAGTCCCTTAAATGATGGCCTGTAGTTGCTGGTGCACATGGTTGGGGTTCTAAAATAAAATAGACAATTTTAACTACCAGTTCTATCAGTAAAAGGCTTAAAGTGCTTAAATAAATTGTCTAAAGTACAGCCATCACTATAAAAATATATCACTCCATTATGAACGGTACAAAAGTGGGTGAAAATCTTTAGACTACAATAAAAAAGTGAAGCTTTTTCTTTTTTTTTGCTGTCAGTCTGACCACATAGGTTTTGCTGTTTGCCTTCAGCTTACTAAAGCAGAAGTTTCATGGCTGTTTTTCTTAATGCTGTTTTTCTTAATATTGGGTCAAGTCCTACATACCTCATCCACGTGATTGAGCCGGGATAAATGGAGTGCCTGCAAAAATGAGACCACTGTCTGTCTGAGGATAACATGCTACAGCAAAAGTCCTGGGAATTGCAAAAAAACAGCTGTTAAGTTTCAAGCATAGGTCCTGATCAACAGCCCTTTGAAATCACAGGACTTCACTTGTCTGCAGCCTGCTGAGCTTATTTCTGTTTTTTGCAGATCTGTTGAAGCCAAAGGTATCCCTTAGTAGCAATGGTGCCAGACCTAGAGTATATCTAATCATGGAAACACTTCAGCAAAATGTACCAGCATGCTTAAGTCAATTAGTGCTTACACTCACAGAAGCACTTATGTGCTTTCTTTAACTAGAGCTTGCTGACCTCTAATATTACAAGGGACTTGGCCTGAGACAAGAGGACACCTAATAAAGAAATTCTAATGATTTGTCAAGTCAAATTCAGGCCAAAGTGACCAGTAAGAAGCTGACTTCTTGTGTAGCAAACCTGGTGTTTTTAAAAGAATGGTGGTATGTGTCATGTATTGTCAATGATTGTTCTTTGCAAAGGGCTGCAGGAAGCTGACCAAATCTCAGCAGGCTCATCCAGGACAGGTGAAGGGATTTAGAGAGGAAGCTGCGACCAAACTGCTACAGTTTCAGTAAAACAAGTTCTTGTTCTGCTCCTGGACCAGAAGAAATACTTAAGCTTTGCTGGTTTCTTGAAAGGTCTGTGATCCGAAGTGGATCTTCTTTGAATACCTTATTTAAGTGTTACAGGACTTTGGGATGTAACCCTAACAGATTAATATTTTGATTCAGCTAAGGGGAAATCCATCAGCTCACGAGGTGACATTTGTAGATTCCTTTCCAGCAGAATTAAAATGTATGCCAAAGATTGGAGAGTTACAGGACTGTAACAGTGTGCTAAACTGATGTTGTATTTTGGAAGTGAATCTACGTGACAGAGAAGGTGCCATGCTGGTAATTCACTATGTGCTGGTGTTTTCATTGACAGGCCTCTTACCTTTTTCTTTTTCTCTTTTTGTCTTCTAATTTTTTTTTATTTTTGTCCAGTCATGGCAGTTTGCTCATTTATGAGAACTAATTCTACTGTCCACTGGTGGTGCATGAATTAAAATGAATGAACACATCTTAATTCCTTATTTCAAATTTATGGCTGCCTGAGAGCTCTTATTTCCCCCTCCATGTTTGTTTCTTTCCTCTTAATTGCCCAACGCCTGATTTCCAAAGCTATTCACTTTCCCAGACCACGTAGTGCCAGCACACTAGCTATGTGCACACTCAACAGGATTGTAGTGAAGTAGTCTGTCAGCAGTAGTCATTTGGTGTAATGACAGATATTGATTATTTATTACTTGAAAACATTTAATTAAATGTGCATAATTAGCATGCTAGCAGTCAGACATGCTAGAAGGACAGTGAATCTATTATTTGCAAAAATCCTCAAGCTGTAGCCCTTTGTGAGAAAGCTGATAAAAGAGTCTGTCTCTATAAGGCTTTTTAGAGATCTTTAGGTGTTTCTGACTTTCAGATGAATCTGCACATTATGCATTGCCCTTACGGTTGCCTTTCTTCTCTAAAGAGCTGAACTTACTTACACAGGACCTTAAATCCTGACTCCGTTAGGATTCCTGAAGGACATTGGAACTGATGTATGTCTGAGGGCAAGGTCTGTTTTTAAATACTAAAGACACTCTAGCACTAAATGCATCATCATTCATTTACCTTCTGTACCCATAGTTAATATCTTCAGTATGAGTTAGGAAGAGGGGTTGTGAGATGTAATACATGTAAATACATGTAATCCACATGTATTTTAACTGTTCTCCATTGTTATCTACCCTAATTTAGGTAATAAATTTTAACTTTAGACAATATGTGTTGTTAATCTTTATAACAGGAAAACAACATTTAGTTCAAAAGGGATCTGATATTCAGCTGAAACTTAAAATCGGCCATTATGTACTAATTTCTCTCTGCGTACATCTTATATATCAGTACTTGTTGAAATATTTCTAGCCTGTGATGTGCATCTGCTTTTAAACAACTTAGCAACCTGAAGTACTGTCAATATTAAATTATAGAGGCATAGAAACAGACTGCTAGAACTGCTAGAAACAGTAATATGAGAGCAAAGTTTCTTGATGGAGGAAGAGTGTGAAATGGTATGCGTGTCAGTTCTTAGAAAAGCAGTTTCTGTCTTTGGCTGTAGAACAGAAACTATCTTTGATCTCCTGGCCAGTGTTCCTGCAGGGATAGTGATTAGCAGTCCTTCTGGGGCTGTGGTTCAGTGGACCATACTGACGTACCAAATACCTTATGCATGTTGTAACTGAACAGAAAGATTGGAAAGACAGAAGGGAAGTTTCTAAGTGGGCGGAAAGTTTAGTAGGGGGTGGCATGACCAGAAAAAGAGTGGGGAAGGCGAGCACATGGGTAATTTAAAAGATACCCTGTTTACTTACAGAATTGCTTTTGGAAGGCTTTGACTTCGGTGGCCGGTCCTTAAGAGAATTGGTGTGTGCAAATTTACACAACTTTGCTTGAAGTTTTTTATTAGGGAGGTGAAACATTGCGTAGGGGTGACAAGTAATATATTTATTTCTCATCCAGGTGATAGTCAAAGTATTCAATGAGTATTTTATAGATTTGCTGTGTATTAGCAAAGCATTGCTGCAGTTCAGTTCAGCCACGTAAAATGGCTATTGGGACAAGTGTTGCTTCTCCTATGTGAACCTTCCTCTTCCTGCTCCCTCCAGAAGTATGAATAACTGATCATGCCGCAGACAACCCTTTGTACATCACACATCATAGATATATGTAAGGTAGCACTAAAGCCTGCCTTTTTTTTCCTTTTGTGAATGTAATGCAAAAAGGAATTAGCTACATCTAAACATATAGCTACACTGTAAATATTTTTTGCATGAAATAATGCTTGTCCCTAACTTAGCTCCACTAAAGTTGTAGTAAATGTCCCTTTGAACCTGTAAGCAGATTTGATCTAACTCGCATCACCTTTTCTTTTATTAGTGGCAGAGTGTCGAGGGGTCTTGGACAGTAATCAGAGATTTTCTTCATTACCAACATACCTACCTGTGAGCTATCGGGTCTTCAGTGCTGAGACATCTTTCTTTCTCAAAGAAGCCAACCAGGACTTTATGAGAAATTCCAGTTTGCAGTCCAGGGTGGAATCGTTCTTCCCATATAAAGCCAAGAGACCACCTATATTAAATGCCAGCTATGGACCTTTTTCTGTTGAACAAGTTGTGCCCCAGGACCTAATGTTAACGTCCAACTTTTTTGGATCTGCGAACAAGTTTACTTATAACTGGAAACTTCAGGCCTACATAATGAGCAACAAAATTTACCTGAGCAAGCCCAAAGTCCAGGTCCTGTTCTACATTGTGGGCAGGGACTGGGATGACTACAGCACCACGGAACGGCTGCCCTGCCTGCGGGTGTTTGCCTTTCGAGAGACTCGGGAAGTCAGAGGCAGCTGCAGGCTGAAAGGGGATCTGGGGTTGTGTGTGGCAGAGCTGGAGCTCCTGCCAAGCTGGTTTAACCCCCCTATGGTTGTCACGGGCCGTAAGAAGCCACCGGATCCGTTTGAAGGGAGCCCTGTGGAGCTTTACTATACTATTCAACCAGGAGACGAGAAGGGCGAGTGTACTGCTGAGGATATAAGAAAGGGAAATGCTATCCGGCCAGGAAAAGATGGCATGGATGAAACCATGTCCCACTTACAGAGGATTGGATCTGTCAGCCTCTATCGAGGCCAGGAGACTTCTCAGCTAACTGAGCTACGGCTGGATAGTAATATTGTTGTCTGGTTGCCCTCAAAGCCTGTCAAACAAGGAGAGGTTGTGAATGTTTATGTGACAATTGCCAACAATTCTACGGTGGATCAGTTCATACTCAGGTACGGTAGGTTGTTTTTGCATGTTTCTAATGTGGTAGTACACAAAGACATTGGGGACATGGGATGAATCTCAACCAATTTGAAGTTAATCCATGCTGAACGTTGCTCCTAGTCACAGAAATATATTATTTTCCTCCTAGAATGCTGTGAAGAGGATTGAAAGCCTCCATCACTAGGAGGCTTTTAACATGTATGCCATGCTATTTATCATGTGCCCACATTACGCAACAAAACCATGGCAATTCGCTGCTTTAGCGGGGCCATTTCTGTGCGATGGCAGACAGTAAGGCACCAGAAAAGTTCTCAGCTTTACAGGGCTTTTAAAATCAGGTTTTTTATTGCACATGGAGTTTAAATGTAACAAAACTTCAATTACCTGCTTTTCTTTAAGTGCTCTGGCAGCGCTTTGCCTCTCCCACACAGAGTGGTTTTGTTACGAGAGCTCTTTAGGGAGGGGTTTAACTATCTACTTGTAGTTAAGTAGCGTTTGTCTTTGCCAGCACATATACCCTTTAAAATGAGGCCTAATGTGTTTGATATTGCTATTGATTGTAAGGGACTGTTAGAAGTGAGTGTCATTATGTTGACAGGAGTGGTGAATACAGGACCTGGGAATGCAAGAACTGCCTGACTGGGTCAGATCACTTTCCTTTTATTTTCTTCTTTAGCAGTTTCCCTACTGATCAGATGAAAATCCTTTGAGGATGACAAAAACTGGGAAACTTGTTAATCACTGAAATATTTGATGCATCTTTTTTTTCCTTGTTACCAGGCTTTAAATTCAAGGGAAATTTCCACGGTGATAAGTAACAATTGCTCTTTAAAGCCTCAGGGAATCAGAGTTTCCCAAAAGATTCTGCACATGAAAGTATTTATTTCTAAGGCTTATATGAATTAGATTAATACATAGTTGACAACTACCAAGGAGAATAGCCTTTAGAACAGGAAGTGTCGCTTGGCAGATAAAAGGCTTTTATTTTTAAAAAGGGGGATTTTAGTCATCCCAGAATCGTTCCGATGTTTGCAGCTTTGGTTAAGTTAGCGAGATAATCTCTCAGACACCTGTTTACTGAGTGAAACCTCCGTTATAGAGGTCTTTTCTGACATTGTTGCTTATCTTTTATTGAAAATCCTTTTTCACAAAGGAGTAGAAACAGAATACTTTTCCACATAACAAGCATAGCTGTGGTGAAAGAAGAAATCCGAAGGCAATGAACCGGGTGTTTGCTGGGTGGATGGGAGAGGGGATCACCCTTTGAAGGTCTGTCACAGTCTTTATTTTCCTGAAAAGTGAGTTGAAGATAAACAAGCTTGTTGAAATCTGGTGATGTATTTCTTTGCTGAGAAATGAATCTGACTGCCTAGGCAAGGATATCATTTGCATGCTGAGAGGTGCAATAGATAGAGATGATAACATGGGACATCAGTAGTTGCCTGTGTGACTTGCTGTTATGGATGAAATGGATTGGCTGTGGGTTTGAGAACAGGTCAGACTATTCACTTCAAATAAATTAGTCATGTTTGTTGGTATGTTGATCTGTGTTATCACAGATGCAGAGCTCAGGACATGTTTTCTTGCTGAAACACCCTTTTGGTGAAAAAAGGATTTGCATTTTTACTTAAAATTACTTTGAACCAGATACAAGAACACAAGAGACTGAAGAGACCAAGTTTGTTTGTTTGTTTTTAAATGGCTTTTGCTTCCAGTGGGTATGGGCAGGTGGTCATTGTCTTGAGATGTAGTACAGGGCTAACTCACGTTCTAAAAATCGGCACTGTTCAGTGTGCTTTCTCCTTTCCACCACTAAAGGCAAGAAAATCGATGTGAGACATTCCAAAGCAGTCTTGGTTTTGAAAACTTTGTCTTGCAGGCATGTTGGTCTCTTGTATCTACCAAAGATGCTGATCTGTGCAGTTGTTAAGGCATTGGACGGAAGCTTTGCTTAAGGTGTACAGGAGAGTAATTCCATGTAAAAGAAAAGGAAATGGTTTTAAATGTTTTCCTGACACTGGAACAGGAAGGGACAGCTGATGCCCACTGGTGAAAGATGTGTGGGACCATCCCATAAGTCATGAACTGTGTCGCCCATTCTGTTGGCTGCAAAGGCTTCTTTGGTTTTAGTGGCATAGGGCTGGTGAAGGGCTGGCAAAGCCAAGTTAAGCTTCCTGGTTCTGTGGTGGAAATCTGTTGTCTTCAGTGAAACTTCCGAGGTGTGAAAGACTATGGAATTTGACCCAGGAATCTATGAAGTGCCTGTATTTTACAGGAAAAAAAGCCAGGCAAATACAGCAGCCAGGGAGTAGCCAGTGCATATGCTGGGTCTGCCTAGGGGCTCCTTTAACCTTCTCTGTGGCCATTTGCCTGGTTAGATAGAGGGCTGTATGCTCTTATATTCATGGGTCCCCAGCAGAGCAATCCCTACATCCTATGACATGCATTCGCATTTAATCATTCTAAAGAAAAACACACCACATGTTATCCCCAGGCATAGTGGGTTTGTTTATTTTCTGCTTCTTGTATATTATTCATTGAGGTATTGCAACATCCAGTGCTGAAGCAAACAGCATGTGATCATTGCTTGGGGGGGGGGCAGGAATAATAGCTACAAATCTTCTCTGGCAAAGGAAAGTAGACTGGTCTAAATGACCTCATATCCACAAATCATTGCAATTAAAACTGTGTTCTTAAATTGTGTCTTAATTCAGAATCCTATTACTGTATCTATAAATTTATCAGCCCAAGAACACCAGTAAAGTCAAAGAGAATGACTAATATGACAGGGAGTGAACCGAATTATGCATGGTAGTACATTAACGCAGTAGGAGCACTGTCTGAATAAACACAGATCTTCCTTTCTTGTGGCTAGTCAGCACAGGGCTATTGCGAAAGCAATTCAAACAATACTGATAGGTTAGAGGTTCTCTTCACAGGCCTGTTCCTCTCCTGCTGTGTCACCTCTGGTAAGCCTTCACAGGCTTTTTCTATACGCAATGTAGAAAATATGAACACTTGGTCAGCATCACTCTCAGGAGTGGGGAGCCTGTTTCAGTCCTGTTCCTAAAAGACTTTGACTTCCTGTGATGGAAGGGATTTCTGGTTTGCCATATATTATCAACAGTAATATGAATGGGAAAATCTTGATAAAAGAGACAAAGAAATAGAGAAGGGAGAAGAAAATACTGCACTGCATTCCTACCATTGGGGAGGATTTCTAGGCCCCCAAAAGAGAGATTAATTACATTTACTGCTGACTGCTCAGTAAGGAAAATTACCCTTATCTCTAGCAGTTGGGTAAACTATGAACAGAAGAAGAGTAGCATCCATATAGGATAGAAAAGCAAAAAAATAGCAATATTTAAAATAAAGATCATTTAGGTCTTCTGTGCACTTCCCAGAGCTGTTATAAATTAACACCACTGACTTTAGCAGAGCTACCATGATTGATTGTTGCTTCACCAATTGCTGTGTACACATGCTTTTCTAATCTGAGTCATCATATTGGGTGTATTGTCTGTAAGGATTAGAAAGCAAAATCCTTAGGGCAAGACCCTGTTCTTGAAAGCTTTTATGAACTGCCCTCACACCCAGCAGGCTACAAATAAGGGGAGAAATCATAACCGTACTGAAAATAAGCTCTTCTTGTGAGGTTAACTTTCAGAAAGTAACACGTAGCTGCTTGTGTATGCTGAGATATTTGCAGGTAAGTAGGAAGCTGGGCACTTGATTTCTATTTGTAGTACTGGGGAGCTGGTGAGCTGAATGCGTTAGGCAGCTTTGAAAAGGCTGGCCTGTGTGCATTGCTGTGTTTGTTCTGTAGCTCTAAATACTTTTCCAGCTACTATGCCATTAAAGGATCCTTCCATCTGTTTTTCATAGCGTGACATGCCACATTTGATCTAGCAGAGCACTGTCCAGCATGGGGCCAAAGAAAAGGTGTGGGAGTGCTAAGTGTTTTATGTTACTCTGCTGGGCAGCAGCTAATCTCTAACTCACTCTAGAAGGTGCTGAACCACCAGATAACCCGATTTATAGGAGGTATTGAGCAGGATAAGTAAAGAGAAAGGGGATGAAGTTGTTATCTGTCCTGATTAAAGAGGTGAAAAACTGGTACTTTTTTTTTCACCTCAGGCTTCTTATTACAGATTTTGCACTGCAGCTCATTGCACCTAAAGGGATGTAGGTTGTAAAAAGTGTTACTGAATTACCTTTGTGCAGCAAACAAATCAACCCAAGACAATGGATAATTAGTAGTGATAATAAATCTACAGATTGGAAGAAGGATAAAGGATAACTGCAGTGAGGAAAGCTATTAAACTCATCAGCTGAGGCAGCTTTATATGTCAGTTCCTAATGGGTATTGACAGCAGTGCTGTATTAGGTGGTATTAAGAACAGCTAAAAACCTAGAGGAAGATGCACACACAGAGTAGCACTACAGAATAGCCATAGCTAGAAAAAGTAATTGTGATCATAACATCTGTGTACTGCCTGCTTGTAAATCTCAATATTTCAAACACTAGATTTTGTGATCTGGCCATAAATAGCCATTTTGGAGGAACTAGTAATGAAAAAAGAGGGGATCTCCAGCACTAACTCTACCTGTTTTGCATGGAAGATCTATTTGAGCCCCCCTAGGGAGTAAACTACTCAGAGGAGCTGTCTGTGCTTGGCACTGCCCTCAGCTGTTCTACCTGCTGTAGATGAAAGAAACAAAATTTTCAACCAATTACTGTTTAATTTTAGATACTGACATTTTAATCTTACCTTATGATCGAATAACCTTTAGTACCCTGAAATTCACCTGTGCTTAATTGTTGGTTTATCAGTTTTTAATGCTGCAGTGTGGTGGTAGCATCACTGCAAATGCAAGTGACATTGCAATGACTAACTGAAGCTGAAGTTAACCAGAATATATGAGACCAAAACCAGAGCTGAGGTCACTCTGTGGTTTGTGTTAACCCATAATTTGGGGCATATTATCCTAATTACCTATTTTCCACAGTAAATGGCATGCTGATTTCCAACTGTGAAGAAGGTGCTTTTTTATACTGCTTCATATTTTAAAACTAATGCAGCTCAGGGTGAAACGAAGAGAGACAGAATGATTTGGTGGGATGCTCTTCTGGGCGTACATGTGTGTCTCCAGATGTGAATTGCAACAAAACATTTTCCATTTCCTATGCAGCTTTGCATTACTTAGATATTTAAAAGTTATTTCACCGCACAAAAATGTTTCAGTTGACATCTGAAAGGAGAGGAGTTTGAAGCCCTCAGACTTGCTTCTGTTGTCTCATTATTTCATGTTCCATTTTCAATTCAAAGGAAGGTCTCATCTTCAAAAATTCAGACCCACAGTTTTACCTATTGCACGAATGTAAAAAATAACACAGATACAGTCTCTGAAAACTAGATTTCCTTTTATAGTGCCTTAAGCCTTCTCTTTAGACGTACATCTTTTATTCTGAGGCACAGATAAAACTAAGTGGCTAATTCTTACACTGTATAAAGAAAAGTAGGCATCTCGGACACTCTGGGTAGCAAACCGCTGTTTGTTCTCACCTGAGATAGTTTCTCCATTCATGTTTCCATCTTGAATAAACAAAATGCAAACTTCCTGACTAAGATCTTTCAGACTATTCTGCTCACGTTTTTCTTTGTATCTCTTTTTCAGTAAAGTCAATTATTAAGTCAAGACTGGAAAGTAAAAGCAATTCATTTGCTTGTGAACCTTTAATCATGGTTCAGAGAAACTGGAGAAACTCTTCCCCAGTCTTCCAGCCATCAAAGGGGTTTCCCAGTTATTTTACGGTATTGGTAGGACCCATAAAGTCAGGTGCTAGGCCAGAGGTAGTTAACAAAAGTGTTCAGAGCTGTGAATTATGGCTTGAAGGGGTTTTATGTATTTCATTAATGAAGGGTTTATAGATTTCATTTTCTAGTGTTTAGCCTTATGAAACTTTAATTCTTACTGATTTTTTGGTTTTTCTTTCTATAGAATGATTAGTAACAACTCAGCTACAAATTTACAGTGGAGCAAGCTAATGAAAGAAAGGTAGTGGTCTAGCCCTTATCATGCGCTAGGAAGTCAAGAAACCTGGATTCTCTTCCTATTTCCATTCAGGACTTACTGTGTTACTTTAGGCATATCATTTTATCCCTGCTTACATCTTCACCTTCTCAGATTGTTTGTTTGTAGTATACACAATTCAAGGAAGAAACTGGGCCATGCTCTGTGTGCATCATTCAGTATAGTGAGCCTCTGATCCCTGTAGGGCATCTGGTATTACATAATACAAGCAACACGAAATCATACAAAAGTTGTTACACTGTGGGGATTATGGTTTCTGCAGGTAATGAAGTGTAATAGCACCTTGCAAGTACTTTGTTAAGATTTCTCCAAAGTAAATGCGTGGTTAAAAATTCATAGCAATCATGTGCTGTCATTTTTTATATTCTGCTTCAGTAAGCAATGGGGACACAGTCTGTTGAAGTACTCCTAATTGTCATTTACTAGAGAATGTGGCAGACTAACAGTAAAAGGGGTAAATATTTCCCAATATAACTTCAAAAAGCATTTGTGATGTAAAAAATACTTTTTTCAAAGAGAACATGTTAATGCTATTTTGAGAGAATGGTATCACATTCCAGTTAGTTTAATTTTATTAGCTCTTAGCAGGCAATTTTCATGGACATGAGTGTCATACCAGAGGCAGCTGGGTCCTCCAAACAAATGACTCATTCTCAAAAATGCTAAACTGGTGAGGATGTCCTTTAAACAGAGATTGAGAAAAGTTGCTTCTCACCAGAACAAGTGAAGAGCTTATTTGAGTCTGTGGTAGCAATGAGTCAGGTTTGGTAAAGTTTTAAAAGGAACTGATTATTGACTTGAAATTGAAGCTACCTAGAAAAGAGAAAAAGGGCACTCTTCCCCTGATCATCTTTAAAAGCCTTTAAAAAAAGTGGTGCTTGAGAAACCTTCTGAACAATTCTATTGACATCTCCAATGCAATGTACTTAGTACTGAGAATAAACTATGGATTTATCGTTAGAATGCTAAGTCTATGTTCCTTACTTTGGAAATCATTTGCTGATTGACCATGACTGAGTCACTGGAGCACAGCTTTGCAACCAGTGAACTAGGAAGAGACCTTAGACCCTGGTATGTTCAGGAGCTGAGCAGTAAAGTTCAATGGTGCTGAAGTCCATAGAGTACTTGGCACTGAGAATCAAAAGTTACAGCTTCCCTTTTGAAAACGTTATCCTTAACACCCTGATCAGCTGCCTGTAAAGTGGAATTCCTATCATGCAGAATTGTTACAAGAATTAACAAAGTCAGTGGTGTAATACTTGTGGGAATGTTCTTTGTATCATGAAAGCAGGTGTTTCCAAAGTGCGTGTTAACTTGAAGTCTGTTCTTTGAGACAAATCCAGGGCTATCTCTGTGTGATTGTCAGTATTCCTGGTTATGTGACAGGTAACACCTACATTTTTCTAAGTGCAGACTAAGACATGAGATCCTATCAGCTGAGTGTAGACAAACCTGAACTCTCTCTCTCTATATATATGTGGTTTATATAATAACTTTATGTAACCCAACTATAAAGCACATTTGGACTTTTGTCATTCAGGCTTGTATGTTTGAAAACTTTCCCTAGTATGACGATTGGAAAAGTAGAAGGAATTGATGGGGGCTGTTGTTGGGGTTGACCATAAATGGAAGAGAACAAAATTATTCCATCAGCAGTCAGGCAGAGAATTGCTAGCTTTCAATGCTGCTTCAAGTGCTGGAGCTGAAGGTTTTGCTTAACTTCTGGCAAATGCACGTGCATATCTGAGCTTCAGAAGCTTCATCTTTAGGTATCTTGTTAAAATCCCCTCTTGTAAGTCATTTTCCTTCCCATCCTCTTTAGTCATGGCAAACTAGTGAAGTCATTCCTGGCTTCTTTTCCAAACATGCTGCAACACGTGTTGCTAAATGCACACTGGCTCTTGTCCTTCTGTTTTGAGATGCTGCTCTGAGGGGCAGCATGTCTCTGGCTAGCTTCTGCTCTGCCTGACCTTTGCAAAAGCCTGTGCATGTGCAAGGCTGCTTAAATAAGGCACCTTTACTTAATTTCTGTTTAGACTGTTAGCCACTCGTGTGACTCAAGTTACAACAGTTAATTAAATCCTTGGTTACTTGCCTAATTAGAAACAATGGTGGCTCGTTAAAAGATCATACCATAAAACCCCTAGTCCTCCCAAACCAGCAGTAGGGAGGGAAACTTCATACTACTGGGAGTGGATTTTAGTTGAACCAAGATAGTGTTTTCTGGCTGTCTGAAAAAGGCTGTGATCTGATGCATTAGGGAATCTCCTGGGAATCCTCAGTGTGATTATCTGACAAGCTGTTGGGTTCCAAGGCCGCTGTAAGCAAGGAAGTGTGTGAGCCTGTAGGTCTGAATGGAAATTAGTATCCCTGCGAAAAATGGTATGACAAGGCTTTAAAACCTAGTGCATCTGTTAAAGCTGTAAAAGCACTAGTGACTTGCTGGAATGATACTGGGAGGGACATTAGCAAATCATAGCTCAGGGCTTGCCAGGGGTTAGGATTTGGGATGGGGTGGAAGTACAGGGAGTAATCCAAGAGTAGGTGCCTGGCCTAGTAGGACTGTAAGATCTGATGTTTTTGTCTGCATTGTTTTATTGGTGCTTGTGGGGCTCATTATTTAAGACAGAAAGTGTCAGATTGATTGAAGTTTCTGTTTTGGCAGACTACTGCTCCTCACTCATGATAGCACATATACAAAAACCTTAAATTGTTTATATGTTCTTCTGGCACTTTACAGTTAAAACTTCCACAGAAGGCATGGGGATAGTGGGAAGTGCTGTTCTGCACTTAAAAGTTAATTTCTACAGAATGCTGAGCTTTCTATAAGGTATAAAGCATTTGACTCTTAATTTTTGTCACTGTTTCCTTAGGACCCCGTTGGGGTGCTCTGCATTTCCTTGAAATCCCACCCTGCCCTGTGTGTGCTGCCTCTTCAGAGGTGTATGCTGTTGTGTGTAGTACTCTCTTGAAAAGAAAGTTGCATTTCTATAGACTTTCAGTGCACAGAAAAGATGATTAATTCATAGTTTAGATGTGACTGGCTAAAAAGAAATTCAGCATCTTTGTTTGTTTGTTTGTCTGGTTCCTGGTGTGTTACAAAATGTCTCTATTAGCAAAGCTGCCAGGGGGTTAATTTGCACTAACAGCCTAATCATTTCCAACAACATCATTTTAGGTTTTGATATTGCTGCTTAGATCAGCAAGACTTGAGAAGAGACGACCTGAGAAATAGTGCGTATCTTGGGAAAAAAGAAAAAAAAGAAAAATGGGGGGTAAGCATTTCAGACATAGCCCTCTGCATTCTCAGCTGTCAGGCTGCTTAAAAAGATTTGCTTTTTCTTACAAGCTCTGGCTCTAAGATGTAAGCCTTGATTTCCTAAGTGCTATGAGACTGAGCTCTTTGTACAAGAGAGACAGGCTCATTAAAGGGAATATGTAGTACTTACACACCAAAGTCCAGAGCTGGATTCCTCAACCTCCCCGATTAGTCGTTAAACAGCACACATAAATAGTTGTGGATCATGAATCACAACTTGGTTTTGCAGATAAAAGAGTGCCTGACATACTAGACCATAAAGTCATACTTAGTCTTTCACTCGCCCCGTGAGGGCTGGGGAAGGCAGTTCAGCCCTGCAGGTGGTCATTAAGGCACAAATGTTGTTGCTGACCAGCGTAAGGGGGTTCCTTATTTGGTGTTTTGGACATTTGTGGATCCTATTTTGAGGAAACTAAATTTTCCTATGGATTGCATGGCTGCTTGCTGAGGACTATAAAAATTATAGCTTTTAAAAAATTAGGTGCTGTGATGCTAATTGCTGGAGTCACTGAGTCACTTGATGTGCCTGGTCTCAGCAGGTTGTAGAAATACCACTGGTAGCAACAAAAATATTTTTCTGCTTGAGGTTATGTCTAGCTTAGAAAAAGCCCTGATTGCATAGAAAGTTCTTCTTATGGAAAGGAAACACCAACCCACAGTAGGAGCCTGTCACTTAGGAATGTATCCAAATTTAGTCCTGTCAAAAGTAATGAGAATATTCACAGGTTTTAGGCTGCTTTTTATCCCTCTGGATTTGAGACATTCATGAGAGGCCATGGTAGCACCAGCCTCTGCTTTTCTCTTCCATAGCAGCCCAATTACAGTTTTCCAGTAGAAGGGAATGACCAAACCTCTTTTTTGTATGTACTTAGTTGCTGTTGGTTGTATGATGACAGTGGACAATGTACATTTACATGTATTGTAATATCGTTTCCTGAGACAGCAGATGATGAAAGGATAGTGTTTGAGTTCTAATTAATTTGTCTACTCAGTACATTATGCAGAGAACAGGGCCGGTCTGAACGGGGAGGCTCAGGGCAAATACAAGAACTGAGAGCAGGCAGTGTTATACAAGTCAGCTGTAGTGTCAGGAGGGTCACACGACCTTGCAGGTAACATCGTGGCAGCATTCAAGTAGGTGATTTGGATCCTTGACACTGGACTTTGATTTACTGGTGGCTACTGCTGTGCTTGTGATGACATGTGAAAGTGGTGATTCCAGACCTAACAAGCTCAACTTTGCAACAGAGTTTCTGAAGGGAAGTAACAGCAACCTCGTGGCTTAGGTCTGTTAGGGTCTGAGCTAGGTGACACTGAGCTTCGAAGCAATTCCCCAGTGACTTTGTGGTGAAGTGTTAGTATCTTAAATCAAGCCATTCAAAGCCCTAGAAAGGATGTTGTAAGTGGCAATCTAGCCTGGACAGAAATGCATCAAGATGATGTGTAATCTCCATTTTCTAAGACACAAGAGTACTGCTTAAGAATTTTTCTGTCTGAGACAATGCTATTGTAATTATCACTGGGCAGAAATATTGACTTAGTTGAGCAAAGATTGTATCGGCTGGCTATAGACAGTGACAGCTGGTTAATTTTAATATTTTCTGAAAGATCTTTAAACAAATCCTGAATAGTTGTTCAGAAATGAATATGCCCCATCTCTCTTCGTGTTACTAAAGTATGGCTGGGCTGTCATCTATAGTTTGCATTCTTTAATTTTCATAGCATCTCAGGTGATGGGTGCTTTCTCCATTGCTATGGTAACAGGTGTTTTTATTTCTTACTCAAAGTAAACATTGACATAAACCCCACTGTAACGTGTTCTTTTTATTCATCGTGTACACCTAATGGATGCCATAGCTGTGCAAATATGTCATGATTGTAGTGGATAGAGAGCAATAAACTGGAAGTCTAGTGCCCTGGTATATAACTGGTTTTGCCTTTCAGCACACGCATAATTTTATGTCAGCTACTTCAACTCTGTTTTTACTCCTACCCATGTTTAATTAGATTTCAAATACTTCAGGGTGGAAACAGTCCCTGACTGTGTGTTGGTGAGTGCTTAAGGGAAATGGGATCTAATAGCAGATGAGGCATGCTAACTTTGTTTTTGCTCATAAACAGCTCCATGTTGAAGTTGAATTGATCCCATGAACTTCTGGCAGTTGTTCAAAATCCCTCCTATCCTTTTTCTGAACGCTAATGACAGGAGTAGCAGTTCCTTTCCTGTGTTAATACTTCTATTTTGTTGCCTTAAAAAAACCCCAAATGTCTCATGAAAAGCTGTGTGAAACTGTGGTAGCCTCAGTCCCCTCCCCAAAGCTCTGCTACTCAGTTCCCTGCAGACTGTGGTTCCTCAAAACCTCTGTGGAGTGATGCAAATGCAGAACAAAGGGTTAACAGTTCCTCCCTCACAGTAGGGGAGGTGATTTGCTTTGAGTCCTAATACGCAGAAGCCCCTGTGCCACCCCCACCGGGGAGACCTCTTAGGTCTGGCTCTTCTTGAAAGGAAAAACGCTGTTGGAAGAAGTCTTTCTGCAAGTGTTTTCTGGGGTTCTCCCTGTTCCCTATCACAATTATCTGATAAATGTAGCAATTATCTTTCTGGTTTAGAGTAAAAAAAAAAAAAAAAAAAATCTACAAGAACAGGCTTGCATGCTCTGTATTATATTCTATATGCTTTTAGAGTGATTCAGGTAGAACCTCATTAAGCATCTTTTACAGCCCTCTTAGGTTCATCTCTATTAACTATTGTAGGGATTTCCCATGAGGAAATGACTCTTGCACTACAATCAAGCACAATTTAGTCTGATAGACCATTCTGTTGGGAGTGATGACATTAAAAATGCTATGCATGGATAGAAGTGTTTGCAGAATTGAAGCTGTAAGCCCCAGTTCTGTAAAAAGACTATTCATGCACTTAGCTGTATGTGCTGTGGCCAAAGTTAAACATGTGCAGTAACTTTTAAAATCAAAATCATGCTTTATGAAATGCTATTTAATCCTCCAGATAGAAATGTGCTACGTACTGCAATGAATATTGTCGAAAGTGGTCTAATTGCTTACCCATTTGATATGAATTAGTTGATACTTTCCTACTCCTGTGAAGTTATTTTAATATAAAAGAATCGTATGTTAGCTACATTTTAAATATTTGATTGCTCTGGTTTGTGGATAGGACTGCTTTCTTCCATGTTAGTAAAGCTAATACCAGAAGGTGTCATTTTTGGGGATGCATTGCCTAACATTGTACAGTAGGCATATTAGGTAAGAGAGGACTCAATAGAAAGAGCCACAACAACTCTCTTGTTCTCATAGTGCTAAATGAGAGTGACTCATGGCTAGATCTCGGCTGGATGTAAGAGTGATTCCTGGGAATGGGAAATGGTCAAGAACTTCTTGTTCTAGGAAGCTCTGATTGTTCAGAAAGGCAATGATTGTCCTGTTGTGTTGCATAATTATATCCGCCTCCACATATCCCACTGCTGTTCATTTCTATTATGTCTTTTTATTTAAGTCCTAGCTATTCAAGGAGGAAATTTAACAGATTCATGGCAAGAGCAAGTAAACATCCATGCGTCCTTCTCTGCTCAAAAAAAATCTCAATGGATAAGGAATGTTACTTTGATAATTGTTTAAGTGGTGCTTAAGGGACACCCTGGGCTAGTTACATTGGCTCTATGATTTGCCTTTTTGCCAAATATTCAGTTGATTCAGAGTCAGAAACATGAAAGAAGAGGGGAAAAAATGCAAAAGGATTGTAGTAATTAAGTCTTTACAAACATGAGAAAATTAGTCAGTCAACGTAAAAATCCCAGTTGCTGCTCTGAAATATACATGTACTCAAGTGTCTGTTCAATGAATAACTTTTTATCTTTTATTTCACTTTTCTGTAAATATAAAAAGGAAAGAAAAATAAACAGAAATTGAGTTAACGCAGTCTGAGCATAGTCTTAGGATCTGGAAAAAAAAAAAAAGCGGCAAACTATTCTCTGTTCCGTTTTAGAGCATCATCATTCAGAACGGAAGAAAGCCTTGTGTGGGAATTCATTTCAGATAGGTATCCTGGAGAAAACTGGAATCTGGATTGATTTTGGTAGGGAATTCTTAAATCTGGCCATTTATGCTTCTTACAACTTTTTAGTATGTTACCTAAGGCTTAAAACACCGTTAAAGAAGTGTTTCTTCTAAGATTCCAAATGAGTGTTCCTGACCTGGTAGGTAAAGCTGATTGTGATTAATAGTCTGACTTCTTTTATTTTATTTTTTTTTTAAATTTTTTTTTTCCTGACCTAAACATCTTAATTGTCACCTCTGATTAAAAGTGACTTGGCAGTTTTTGAGTCTGGAAATCCTTATATCGTCAAGGCAGGTTAATTTAGACAGTTGTAACAATTCCAGGGCAGGTTCTATGGGTACAGATTGCTCATCTGACTAGAGCCTTGCATGATCATACTTATCAGACGGGAAGGAATTCTGGAGTGCTGTGTCTTCATGCTGTTTTCAAATGCTTTAGAAAGAGGAGATCCAGAACAAAGATGCCCATATAATGTAGGGTAGAGATGCCCAGCTCAAGTGAGTGGATAAGTGATTAAAAACTTGGTCTGAATCGAGCTCCAGGCACACCTCTTCATCACCATAAAACTTCCTGTTCTTAGTCTAGTGTTACTGCTTTATTCTTTCCACTGCACTATCCTCTGTTTCCTCCTTGTCACAGTCAATCCACAATACTCTGTTCGTTACTGGTTGGGCAAGAGACAGCTCATCCTCTTCCTCCATTGAGTCTGTGGGTATATGTGTGCAGAAGGCTGTCTCCGCAAAGAGCGTGCGCTGCTGCCTTCTGACTGCTCTCAAACCTAGCAAACGGCTTCGCTGACCGCCTGTTGTATGTGGGAGAGACATCACAAGTCGCTGAACAACATTTGCTGGGACCCCTACCCTGCGGTGAAATACATTTAGAACAGATTTTCTTATAGGCACAAGCATGATGACATTGCAGACGCATAACTGTCAGATGTGGATATGTGGAACAGAGGTTCTTTTTTGCACATTCTAGAGAGACAGGATGATGCTTTCCAGCTCTTCCTAAATTCAACCTTAATTCTTGTGTTTAACTTTTAGTATGCTTCTTGTGCGGATCGTGATGGGATCATTTCAGTTAAGCTTTATATTCTGATATGAGTAAATTTATGTATGTGAGTAAGCGTTGGTTGCACTAGAACTTGAGATTTGTATTGCATGAACACCCAACTGTTTGGCTAAGTCTTTCTTCTTCTTTCCCTTTAAGCAACCTATTCAGTTTTTTGCTTAATCCGCACCTTCCACTCCTTACATTCTCAGTGGAGAGAGAAATACTGAGATTGGAGCTGTAATTTCTCTCATCTGATTAAATGCAATGCTTTCCATATGACACTGCTTGGGCTGTTTTATACAGGAGTAGTAATATCTTTCCAGCATGTGGTGAGAGGGGACAGAATGTTATCACAGTTCCAGTGTTTGTATATTAAATTTCCATGTGGTCAGGCTTGAAAATAATAATGGTGAGAAGGACTCTGACTTCTCTAGTCTTCTAGACAAGTTATGTCTCTTACCATTTTTTGTAATGAAGTGGGTCTGTTACATGTTTATTACATAAATATGTATAAAAGTATACTCCCTTGGTGCAAGTGGTACTATGTAATGGTTAAAGCAGTAGGTCATGGAGTAAGATGCCATTCCCAGAGCCACTAGATGAGACTGCAGTCTTTTGTTACTCAGTCGATCCTTCCATGTCTCACATCCATCAGCATACTGGGACTATAACACTGAACCCACTCACAACAGATCTGGTGATCCTTCTGAGAGGATTTGTGACTCTTCCATGCAAGTATACAAAGACTTAGGAGAAAAAAGAAGTCTGCTAGGTGTTATTTTTTCTTTCCTATGGTTGCGCAAGGTTTAGTTGCAAATCCAGTCCTTGACCTGCCTGCATACAAGGACTAGTTGAGGACACCACAGGCAGCTGCTAGATTGCCTCCAAGAAAGCACAATTTATAACCCTGTCCCCTCTGCACTGGGGAGAGGAGTTGGAGGTCTGCAGGCAGCGCCTTTCAGACCAATCTGTGGCACTGCCAGAGGCAATGCAGCTGTTTTAGCCAAAGGGCCTCTGGAAGCTGCTGCTTTGGGTCATCTCTGCCACCACTGCTACCATGAGCAGCAGCTGTAAACCAGCAGCTCCTCAACCTTTGCACTCCTGTGGTGTAAATATATGACATGTTACTGATGCCAATGGACTTTGGGTCAGTTAGTTACTACTGCCCAGCATTATTATTTTTGCATACTAAGAGATTGCTTTTGGTGTTGGGGGAATTTATTTCCTTTTGAGCACAGTCACAGCAAAGTTTGATTTGTACCTTTTTTTAAGTGCATGCTTTAGCATACAAAATCCAATGCATCTTTTTGTAGAGCCAAGTGGACTGTTGTTTTCTTGTTTGATTTGGCTTTTCTTGCTTAATCTGGAGCTGTGCCAAAAACATGAATATTCATGACACTGTTAAACAAGATTTTTATTGAAAACAAAAAATGGATCTGAAGTCTTTCATTTGTCATTCTGAACTCAGCTAGTGAAAGCCCTGTGAACAGGCACATTTATCAGTGAGGGTTTTCTTGGGGTTTTCTGGTTTTGTTTGTTTATTGAATGGAAATTCATTAGAGACAAAGAATATATGACTGGCCGGTAAGCCTAAAGTTAAGATATTTCTGTATACAATATGAATATAATATATATGAAATATATAAAGCAAATTGTACTACTTTATATATTATATTCATTATAGCTTAAGTATAAAATACTTTAACAAGTGTTGAACCTCTAGTATGAATGTACAAGCAGAGGACAGATCTAGCAGAGTTAACAAAAGCTGATGTTCACTTTTTTCAGGGCCAGTGTTCGTATTTGTCCTGGTTTCAGCTGGGATAGAGTTAACTGTCTTCCTAGTAGCTGGTACAGTGCTATGTTTTGAGTTCAGTATGAGAAGAATGTTGATAACACTGATGTTTTCAGTTGTTGCTCAGTAGTGTTTAGACTATAGTCAAGGATTTTTCAGCTTCTCATGCCCAGCCAGGGCACCTGACCCAAACTGGCCAACAGTGTATTCCATACCATGTGACGTCCCATTTAGTTTAGGAACTGGGAGGTGGGGGGCAGGGAATCGCCGCTCCGCTCGGGGACTGGCTGGGTGTCGGTCGGCGGGGGGTGAGCAATTGCCCTGCGCATCATTTGTACATTTCCATCCTTTTATTACTACTGTTGTCATTTTATTAGTGTTATCATTATCATTATTAGTTTCTTTTTTTCTGTTCTATTAAACTGTTCTTATCTCAACCCAGGAGTTTTACTTCTTTTCCTGATTTTCTCCCCCCTCCCACTGGATGGGGGGGGAGTGAGTGAGTGGCTGCGTGGTGCTTAGTTGCTGGCTGGGGTTAAACCACGACAGTATTTGAATCCTATCTGCTGGGCATCTTGGCTGTCCTGCACGCAGAGGGCATCGTCATTCCCAAGGAACACTCTTTCTTGAGATTACAGTGTAAATAGATGGGAAGTCAAGTGTTCAGCTAACCAGTCTGCATCCTGGTGGTACCAGGAGTTTCTGCTGCTCTGAGTGACCCTACTAGGGTCAGCAGAGGTGGTAGGGAAGAGGACTAGTCGTGATTTCTTCCTCGGCTGTGGTCTTCTGGATACTGCCTATGCATTCACCAATCTCAGAGCTGATTACTAAGTCCCTGTGCAACAGTTGAATGAGGGAGAAATTTATTTCCTCTGTGTGTGTATATATAGATAGATGGAAGAGGGGGAAGTGTGAAGAAACTAGAAGAGCAATATAAGTGCAAGGTAGATTTCTGTTGCAGCCTTTGACCTGTACAAGAAATTAAATAAGCTTAGCTTTTAGATGGCACATTGTAACTGATTTTAGATATCCATGCTCATTTATTTTGCAACATGAAATTCTCCAGAGAGTTCTCTGTTTCATCCTGCAAAGCAGACTATCTAGTATCTTTTCCTTCTATGCACATTATCTAGGAGAACAGCGTCAGGAGAAAAATGTCTGGGGATGCATTTGTACTGTGTCAGGCATGATGGGACTTGGATCCCAAGTGGGACCTTTTTTGCCATGTTACAACTTTTTTATTAATACAGACAATCCTGTGGTTTCATGATGCGTTTATACTTCACAGTATTCTGGTTCCCCTCGTCAGAATGTGAGTTCTTCTGAACTTTGTTAAAAAGCCTGTTGTAACAAGGGGTTTCATGCAGAAATACTTTTCACATGATATATTCAGTTTAGAAATCACAGAATCATAGAATAGTTTGGGTTGGAAGGGACCTTTAAAGGTCATCTAACCCAACCCCCCTGCAATGAGCAGGGACATCTTCAACTAGATCAGGTTGCTCAGAGCCCCATCTAACCTGACCTGGAATGTTTCCAGGGATGGGGCATCTACCACCTCCCTGGGCAACCTGTTCCAGTGTTTCACCACCCTCATTGTAAAAAATTTTTTCCTTCTATCTAGTCTAAATCTACCCTCTTTTAGTTTAAAAATTACCCCTTGTCCTATTGTTACAGGCCCTGCTAAGATGTTTTTCCCCATCTTTCTTATAAGCCCCCTTTAAGTACTGGAAGAATGCTATAAGGTCTCCCCAGAGCTTTTTCTTCTCCAGGCTGAACAACCCCAACTCTCTCAGCCTGTCTTCACAGGAGAGGTGCTCCAGCCCTCTGATCATTTTTGTGGCCTCTTTTGGATCCGCTCCAACAGGTCCATGTCTTCCCCATGCTGAGGGCTCCAGAGCTGGACACAATACTGCAGGTCGGTTCCCACCAGAGCAGAGTAGAGGGGCAGAATCATCTCCCTTGACCTGCTGGTTACACTGTTCTTGATGCAGGCCAGGATATGGTTGGCCTTCTGGGAAACCATGAAATTCCCAGGTATGAGCTTTCCACATTGATAAAACTCTAAACAGATAAAGTGTTGAGATGGAGGAGAAAAACTGTGCTTCTCATTAAATGTAATCATCTTGGTTCTTTGTAAAAATCACTTTTGCCACATGCTCTGTGTTAGTCCTGTTGCAATCAGTGATAAATTCTTACTATAGATATTAATAGGAATTATTTCAGGCTAATGACCTCACCCTTTTCTGACCCAGGATTTTTTGGGGTGTTGTGATAGTACTTTAAAATTCAGCTACTGATGCACGTAAATGCTATATAAAGGTTACAGTTAATGACACAGATCTCAATTGATCCCAAATCTGATCCTGTGACAATTTAATTCCATGTCAAAGCTTCCATTGACTTCAGTCAGGACATGATTAGGTCAACAATTGAGTACTTGTGCTAAGCACTAGTAGCCTGTAACACCACACTCCAGCTCCTGATTATCACAGTTTCCTCTTTCAGCAATTAGCCGTACTGTTAAAAACAGATAATTAAAACAAGACATGTCCAGAAAGAGAAGTAACTTCTGAAGTGCCAGACTCCCTACAGAGTTGTTCATACAGGAGTGCTAATGAGGGCAGAAGTACAGAGTGAGGCTGAACAGAAGCAAGAGAGATCTGATATAGAAGCTGGGGAAAACACCACCATAACTTTTTTTTAATTGTACATTGGTGGAGGTCCGTAAATATATGAGCAGAAAATACATAGAATAAGTGATTACAGTTCTGGAGTACATTGGAGTGAGCCTTTATCTCCCTGTGGTGGGTGGGCCTTATAATGAAGTCTAAATTTGCTGTTGCTTACAAGCAAAGGGTTAAAGTGCTTTTACTTGGAATTGTAATTTCCTGTTTCTGGATTCGGAGGTCTTGTGTTCAGTTCTGCTGGACAGTCCAGTATGGTTAAGATTAAAAAATGCATCAATTAGCATGCAAGAAGAGAGAACAGAAAAGTGCAAGGGATCATGGATAATTCAGAAGTGAATCCTGTTTCCCTCTACATGGAGTTACATGCCACTAAAATACTTTTTTTTTTCCAGTTGCTAAGATGGCAGTGCAATAGCTAATGTTTGCATGCAGAACTATAGAAAGGGCTTGGGGCATCCTGCGTGGAGAAGCTGTGTGCAAGGAGTGAAGATGACTTTTGAGCCCTGGCTTCAGAAACCAGGGAGGCCCTCATGGTAGAATTGTGGGAAAGTATTGCTATAACAACAAAGTATTTGCTCTTAAAGGGGGAAAAGTATGTAGCACCATCAAAGAAGGACAAGGATTCAAAGGGAAACATATGTCTAAAACATACGGGTCAAGTTTATTTGAAAGGAAAATTTGTTTGCTTTTGATTCTTTATAACATTTCCCATGGAGACTAGCAAATATAGCTGCCACATTTTTGGCAAAGGGGATCTTATCCTAAACCTGAAACACTTAAATACACATACTTATGTAAATATGGTCTCTATTAGCTTCAGCCGTGTGACTTCTAACTCTGGCCTTTTGTAGTTAATTTTTCATTTTCTCCTGTTGGCTGTATTTTAAGCTTGAAATGGGATTGTTAATTAAAAAAAGTTGCTATAGCTTTTTTAGAAAGAGAAAGAAGGACAAGGTAATTAAAAGAATTTTTTTTCAGTGGTTATGCTATGTGTGCAAAGGTCTGTAGGACTAGGGGCGCTGGTGATAGGCTATACTGTAAAAACTTTGTGGGGTGCAGTGGGCCTGAAACCACCTGAGGTTTGTAGTTATTGAAAGTCATTATGAAAACTGGTTGCCTATTACAGAAAACATTTGGGTAGCAGTAACTCAGGAATGTTCTCTGGCTGTGCTTTCCAAAAAATATGCATTAGGAAAGTTGAAATTTGAAGGTGGGGTAGGATGAAGTTAAATCAGGCCCTATTCACTGAACCATTCTGGTTCCACTGCCTTCCCTGGGATGGAATAAAGCTTACTTTTTTTCCAAAGGCTGATGCTGAACACCCACCACTCTCTTTGATTCAGTTCACTTTGTTTATTTTTAAATAAACATATGACAGACTCTTCTCACACAGGCAAAGAGCTCTCACTGATGTCAGTGGGAGCTTCACCACCTTCAGGATGAGAGAGTCAGGATCAATAAAAGAATGCCTGAGAGCTGGCCAGGCTTGTATTCCACTCTTCCTAAGCGTATGATAGTTGGAAAAGCAAACAATCCACTGAGACCTAATCAAGTTAAGTGCATTTAAAACACTGATTGTGACTGTCATCAAGGGATTACAGTCAACAGAATTGATACAAACCTTTCAAAGCCTTGGTGCAAAAAGATGGGCAAGCTCATAGCTAGAATAATAGCCTCTAGCCTGCAGTAGGATGGTTTCAGTCTCCTGATCTGTATTTTTCTTACCTTGGCGCTTACTGAAATAAATGTATATATTTCTATACAAATACGTACATACATATTTTTTTTTTCCTAGAAGCACCAAAAGTAGACTCTTAATGTAAGTACATAAAAGGAACCTGTTCCTCAGACATCACTTTTGGATCCCCTATCAACATGCTGTCTAGCGCTTGGGACTAGATTTAGGTAAAGAATAGGACTTATGGTTCAAAGCATTTGCCTTCCCCTCCATGCAGATGCTCTTCTTGCCTTTGTATGTATGTTGCAATACTTTTAATGGCTGAAACAAGAGATAATAGTGACAAACACAGGGAGAATTGCCACGGTTGTCTCGGCATTGTTTCCTTTCTCTCTCTGGCTCAAAAAAAGGGAGGGAGAGAAAGAGCTGAGGATTTGGCTATTTGCCAGCTTGCTTAGTGATTTGCAGACAGCAGACAGATCTGCCTGTGAAGATGGATGGTTGCAAGCACTTATTAGTATGTAGTGCCAGTGACAGATCTCAAGACGGCCGACTGTCTGTCTTGTGAGAACATTGGTTGCCCACCTTTGGTAATGAAGCGACTGAATCTTGCTGTTCTGACTTTTGACAGTGCCTTGTTGTAAGCGGATATTAAATGACTTCTAATCAAGTTAAACAAGGTATGCATCCACAGTGGGGCTCTTGGTGCATTGTATGTCAAAATCTAATTTTGTCTTTGTTATTTTTATAGGACTAGATCCATGATTTTGGGTGACTGATAAGGGAGCAAACGTGCGCAGATTGTGTTTTACCACATTGAGATAAAAATCCCTGCTGCTGCTGGGCTGCTTTACCCGGAAGGAAGCATGTATATTCTTTAAATATTTCCTCACACCTGGTGCTAAACTCAAGCTGAAAGATTCAGTAGTCTGCCATGGAGGCAATGTTTGTGTGCAGATCTCATGTAAAATGGAGTTTGATTTTCTGTATTGAACTTGGTGAGTGCTGGACTTTGGTTTTACAGATCTCGAAGTCTCCTGAGCTCTCAGAGTCCAAAATGGCACAACTATTAGCTGTATTTGAGATTTTTGTTACCTTGAGTGATGGAAATCAGTTTTCCTCCAAAGAATGAATTCAATTGTAGAGTTCCTTGGAGTTGGGTCCCATCTTCATTCACTTTAGTTCAGATACATACATCTTGTTGTCGTAACAATCATAACAATTACATTTTGTCAGTATTGGTTTTCAGCCTTTCAGCTAAAGACAGATTTAAGAAAATTCATTCCTGCTAACATAAAGATATTAAGAGATTCTGAGCTGCCTCTAGGAGCAATAATAAAGAGGATGAAGCATTGTAATGAACCTTTTCTAGTGAGACTTCTCTCCAGACATACCTAGATTTTGCTTAGGAAATACAATTTCCATAATAATTTAAAATCTGCCAGGCTCCCTTCTCAGTCTTGTTCTGACTGTGTTATACAGTAAACCTGAAGGATGGTCTTTTTTTAAGAACAGCCCAGGATAAAAATAGTATCTTTCTCACAGAAATGGGTGAAAGAGTTTTCACAGACCCTGCCAACAGTGTTCCTGGCTCAGACCGTTTCTATTTATCCTTCTTTTCTAAAAGCACTGAATTAACTTTCAAGTTTGAAAGCATAAAAAAATCACTGGATATCCCAATTTGATGGTGCACTGGAAAGATCCAGTAGGCATTCCAGATACATCTTGTATTTGAGTTGTTCTGAATATTAAGCACCAAGATGCCAAATTATTAGGTCCTGGCAGTGTTCCCGTTTGCCTAGCAAAGCAATCCTATTATAATTAATGTGGCAAGGTTTCTCTATGTAGGAAAATATTTATGGGATCTGCAGAGACCACAAAATGAACCGTAATGAAAGAATTCTGCCAAGTTTGGCTATGCAAATTAGGGACATATGGTTGGTGTGGCTGATTCCAGCAAAATCCTTTGAAGTCTCATTTGTACGTCGTCTTACTGCCATCCATCACACTTCCACATAGTGGCAGGAGATGTCAGCAGAAGCTGTTGCTTCACCTTAAAATAAACTTGGTGTGTGTTCTGCATTCAGGTGAAAGACTGTAGCTTAAAGCAAAGAAATCAGAGTAAAAAGAAATAGTAACACTGAGCTTTGTTAGTATCTCTTTCTCTCTTTCTTGTCTCTGTATACTATATAAGCACTTAATACAAATAGTTTTGAATTTCTGACTATACGAACTTCTTTTGGAAGTTCTGGGGCCAAACTGATGTATAGATCTGCTCTAAATGTGGAATAATCCTAGTAAAATCACCATGAAAGAGAACAGAATTGTGTTTAGTATGTCCAGATTAAATAAATCATACTGGAAAGGCAATTAAAACTTTGATTTTGGTGTTGATTAGATTTTAAAACCTATCTTTAGGGGAAATAGTACTGTAGATTATTTCAGATCTTTTTTTTTCAGCATGCAAAATAGCTAGTGAAAAGATAAGGTTAAAGGTTGCCCAAAATTACAAATGCTTGTAATAGTTTATTTTAAAAAACATTGTTTACCTCACTGGAAAGACATTGCCATTTGGGAATGTGAAATGATGAGAGATGTAAACAGAAACATCCTTCATTGTCAGAGGAGCTTTGCTACAGAAGCATGTTCAATCAGCGCTGGTTCCTTCTCATTAAGTGGTGTCACTTAATTACAGCTCCAGGTGAAACAAAATGATTTGCAATAACTGTGTCAATTTAATTAGCATGATACAAATATAAGCCTTTTTTTTTTTTGCTCATTGCATAATGCATGGACATGACCTCTTTAAATGTATTTACTTTTATTGACATTTTAATTGGCCACCCACGCACAGTTTCTCTATGCAGTGTTTTCCATAGTAACAAAAGACAAATGATCATGCTACTCAGACTAGGAATCACATAAAATTACATTGCTGACCCCTTCCTACTTGTCTTCCCAAGGGGTAAAAGCATGCTTAAAAATCTGTAGTACAAATAGCAGAGTAAGAGAGAAGGGCATGTAGTACTACTCTACACTTAGGCTTATATATTTTAGCATGACCAAGTAGTTAAGGTACATGGTCAGAGGTAGTGAGGTCCCTGACAGAACTTCCTGATCACTGATGTGGGAGAAGTTGCAAAATAGACATACTGCTGCTCTCAGAGTATAGTATAGGCACATCTATCTCTCTCTCTTTTTTTTTTTTTTTTAATTGGACATGCTTAAAGGTAATTTAGCATTGTAGCATCTCTTCCCTCATCTTTAACTTTTTCGCACACTGCAGTTTGCAAATACTTTTGCAAAGTCTTTGAAGTATAGGGTCACGGATGATTTCACCTCTTATATTCATTCCCCTGTGCTATATGGAATAGACAAGCTTGCAAAATTAAGGAAATCTAAAATGTATTTTTCCATTATTTAAACCTTTTTTCCTGTTCTTACCACTGGACAGTGCAAGTCAGTTCTATTTTGCATTCTCTGAGGGTTGTTAGACTCTACCACTGTATGAGGAAACTCTAAGCTCCCCTTTCCAATACCAGATTTTATTATTAAGTCATGATGAAAACAGATCTATTCCCCAAGAAGCTGGATACAGTATTTAAAAACTCAAATGCAGATTCTTTTCATTAACTAACTTTGGATTAGTTTTACAGAAGGTTATCTTTTTGAGGTGCCTGAAGAGACGTTATAAGATATCCAACATGGAATGAGTTTCCGGCTCTTCTTAGAACTGGATCTTGTATTACATCCTTTTCTAGATTTTTTAGTTGTCTTAATACCTTTTAAAATCTGGGTAGGTTTTAATGTAATTTTGGAAGTCTTTCTTTTTATGGCCAGTGTAAGACACTCTAACAGGAATAGCTGTACGTCATACCTAACCTGAGAAACTAAAGGGGTATCCCACCTGCATAGCCACTACAGATAACTGGTCTTTTCTTAAACTGTTACAAAATAGTTGCCAAGCCTATGTTGCAAAATTGTTACTTAAACCTGTGAGCTCAGACCTGAAACCTGCTTCTATATCTTTACTAGGATGATGATGATAGACAGAAAGGTAGGACAGGACTCTTTTTCTTACTCATTGCAAAAATTACTTTCCTTCTGTGAGTAATAGAATTTTGTACTATGCCCCGAATGGTCGGTGTTGCTCCTCTGGCTAGATCTAATTTTCCCATTGCTCAGTTAGAAGTCATTTGAAAAGCTCCTCTTTTCCTTGAAGTAGGAAAATGATCTGAAATGCTGTTGCAAAAAACAGCAAAATAGAAGCAGGTAGAAATTTACAGAAAAAATGATAGATGTGTAAGAGGCCAATGTGCATGTTACCACCAGTTCTTCTAATTACAGGCCAGCTAAAGAAAATTTTGAGCTGAATTTTGCCAACATTCACCCTATCAGTCTATGATTAGTCATGTCATCAAAACCTAAACAAAAACAATTCAATCCATCAAAGCAGTAATCACATTTGCATGGGGCATAAACACTAAGAATAAAGCAATGTTGCCTTTTAGAAGGACTGAGCAGGATTGTGTGTTACTTTTGAGTCCAGTATGAAAGCTATATCTATGTACAATTTTTAACACGGTTGAAAACTACAATCAGAACTTCATTTTACGACAACATAGTGCTAACCAAAGTGTTTAGCCTGTGAATCTGATGTTTTCAGGTTGGAAAAATCTTGGCTGGAAATTAATGTGTCTAAAGACTAGTTTTGTTTCATAGGGCACAGATAAGATGAAAATTTGATTAGTTCATACACCATAAACATAAAAGATATGAAGTATGAATATTCTATTAACAGCTTTGAACTGAACATATGACCATATCTGCCGGATTGCAAGCAATGTATTTTGCAATCACAGAAAACTATTCTGTTTGTAGCAAACGGTGATACATAATGCCAGATTCAAGTATTTATCATTTTGCAATACCATTCCTAGGACAGTTCATGGTCTACCATAGAAGCAAAAAATGGAGTCTGGCATTGTAAATGAGAACAGAAAATTTAGAAAAAATCTGAACTCTCTGCCTTATGATTCTCTTGAATATAATGAGATATGGTTGGTCCATTTGAATAGATAAATCAAGGCTCTACCATATATGATGGAAGTATGGAGTTCATCAGGAGAGAGAGCTTTTTCCTCCAAGTATTTAAAAATGTCCAAGTCTTATGATCGAGGCTGATTTTTAGGTGAGATGCAATCTAAAGCCTTACTAGCTATGGTGGTTTCAAAACTCTTTCTTGCTCCTTTTCAGATGTAGTGTTTTAATGTCATATTGTCTTTGATACCTCAGATCTTTTATCTTCTCAAAATCCTTTCTGTAGCTGCAGTTCTATAAACAGTTCTGCTCTTGCCTCTAACACTATTCCTATGAAATGCTATATAGCCTCCTCTTTCCAATAATGGAAAAAAATTCATTGTTGTCGTGTTTATAGCTCAGGATTATTAGGAGCTGAGTTTGGCTGAAATTCTCGGCCAAATGATGTGTTCAGTGAAGAGTACAACTTTGAGGCAGCCAAAGAAATTAGTATGTCAAATTTTAATTTAAGAAAGAGCTGAACAACCTGAAAATGAAACAGAGGCTTTCAGTTTGGGGGGGGGGGGGGGGGGGGAGAAAAAAATCACTTCATCCAGTAACATTTTTTTCCTGCTTCTGGTAAGCAACAACCCCTAAAACTATTCTATGTTGACAGTAATGATTTTACTTTTGTTAGTGGTTTAATCTGACCAGCAAGCCCCAAATTAATTACTCATGAAGTTCTATTTCTGAGCTTTTACTTTTTAATATCCTTTAAAAATGCTGTGAGTTCTTTTTGCAATTTAAAGTATCCTACTAGGGCAACCACTGTCTTTGCAGTTGTATTCCTGCTGTTTCCAGACCATAAGAGTCTTGTGCATTGAGGTTTTTTTCCAAGTCACCTCCTGTTGCCAGAAAACAGTTAGTTTCCAAGTGTGGTGGAAACCAACTATCCTTGAATAAGGAAGACAAGATTGCCACCATCTTGAAGAGAGTCAACAAAATCTGCTCCATTTCATGTTTATCATGGAACTAGACTGAAGTGTGAGTGACATCTTTCCAGGAAAAATATGCAGATATAATTTGGGCCAGAAATCGCTGGCTATGCTAGGTTCTCATTGATTTTGTCTGAAGATGGTTTCTCTGTTTCTTTACCATTACTGAGTATGCTTTTTTTTTATGTTCCCGTACTTTCACTTACAAATCCCAGTGACTTTTAAGAATTATTTTTATGTAGTTGTCCATCTTCTTAAATATTTATGGAGCTGCAAAGCAAGCAGTTACTAGATTTTTTTACCTGCCTAATTTGCTTATCTGATACTTGTATGCAGCAGCACCTGGTTAGATGGAGAATTACCTATTTGCACTTGCACAGACACTTTAACTATACCTGGACAAAAGTGCCTCATCTAAAAAATAAGCCCGATCACTTGTGATTGTGTGTCATGTATTTGATGATACAGATGTATGAGATTGCCAATTAGAGATAAAGTTACTGCATTTTCATACATATAACTTGTATATCAAATATGCTTACTCTCTGTTGAAGGATTATCCTTTAAGACCAAATTGATAAAAGCATCTTTAGATAATAAGTATGAAGTCAAAGTAGGTGCTCTTTGGAGGAAGAACAGCAGCACTCTTGGTCTCACAGTAGTTTGCTTGCTCTGAAGTTGGCACTGTCATTCTACCCTGCTCCAAAATAATTCTGCCCTTTGCTTAGATGTATAGAAGGACTAAATGACTTGCACAGGGTCTCACAGGACATCTACAGAAACATAAGGGCTATGAATCCTCTGATTAAATGTTTTTCCTGTGTCTCCAAACCTATCTTCAAAACCTTCCTCGGTACTCTAGAAAGCAATCTGTAGGTCAAATAATGGCACAGAAAAGTTTCTTTTAAAGATGGGTGAATTCTGTATTTATTTTTGTTCTGGTTTTGGCAGTGTCTCTTTCAGGCTGTCTTAACCTAGCACTATGTTTAATACAGAGACTGTCAAATGCTCTGTATTATGCATGATGCTTTAGTAACGTGCAATGGAGATTAAGCTGAACACAAAAGAAGTCTATTTCATTTTGGCTCCCCAACAAAATATGAATTTTTTTTTTTTGAGAAAAAGATTCAGCCTTCTCTTGCACTTCCTTTTATACTTGCTTGCAGTAAAAGAAAATATTGTGTATGCAATGGATGCATTGCAGTGCGGTATTTCTGTTCCTTTTGAAGAGGTGCTTGTGTAAATTTTGATGGGTTGCATAAACAATCGTAGGCTATTCTCACCCCCATAGCTCTTTGTGGGTGTAGCCATCACATAGTCCTTCAATGGCTTTTTTCACCTGCTTCTCTGATGCACACTTCACTCAGTAGGGAACTAGCTATATCTGCAGTATTCTTTCCTCCTGTGTCCTCTCATAACCAGAATGCCTGATGGCACTGTAGGCTAGAAGTTGCTTTTGAGTTCAGTTCAATTTCAGAGCTTGGTATTCAGTTCATGACCTTTCCAAAAATAATATGACTTATTGCAGACTATGCTATTAGTCCTTAAATTATTTGAGTGATGGAGCTAGGGATAAAAGAAAGAAAGAGAAGTATAGTAGGTTTGACTTTCCATTCTGGAGCTGGTAAGCAGGATTTTCTCCTGAGGTGGCTATTACCTTTCAATGTCATGTGTGAACTTGTGTACCAGACCCATTTGACTTCTGTGATGTTGAATGGTTTTCAGAGGTACTGTGGTATGTTAAAAATACCTAGGTGCCTTCACACACATTTTTTTAAGTGAGATTAAGTGAAATCTGAAGTAATACTTTGATTCTCATTAGAGTTCTTGACAAGGATGCCTACTGAAGTAGAGAAAATTCAGACATCCCAAGAGGAGAAATTACAACACAGTCTCTTTGTAATGGTCCACATGATTCTTTTTTTTATTATTATTTTGAATACCTGAGTAATGTCTTACGGAGTGCTGGTAGGTTATAGTTTGTATAAATTGGGGAAGAGTGGTAAATCTTTGTTAGGCTCCTCTTTTGTCAAGAGCTCTGTTTAGAATGCAGGGGACTAATTCAAATGGTCAGGTTTCCTTTGTTTAAGTGGGCTTTGAAGTATTATTTACTGTTTATGGGGTTGGTACTGTTCTCACAACAGAGAAAAAAGTCATGTGTTGCTCTGGGTCAGTGTCACAGTAAGTAGAAATGTTTCTGTTTTATGGTCTTCCAACCTAACGGCTGTGCAGCCAGGGCAAAATTTCATTCTCCAGCATCAGAGCACTGAAGGACAGATTCTGCTTTCTTTGTGCATGCTGTGGTATTACAGACTTTAAAGAGCTTTGGGTGAGGCTTTTGTGAAAGGGACATATTAGCAATGAATACAGGTAAGTATAGCAGATTCTGGATTAAATTAGGAGATTGGTCTGAAGTAAAGTGATAACTTTGGTCCAGTGTTTACTGAAGTTTGAGATTTTAGACCAGATGTTCATACAGCTCTAAAAAGCCACATTAGGGCCAAATTTCAAAGTCCACAGCAAGACTGGGAGAGATGAAGGAAGTGAGAGAGATGGAGAGAAAATCGAGGTGGAAAAACCCAGCATCTCAGTGCTGGATGGAGACAGAGATATGGAGAGCAGTGTCTTCTTTCATCACAGATGTGCATGTTTTGATAGAGAAATAAATAGCATTTCTTTTGAAATTTCCTCCTTTGATTTCAAAGTTCTTTGCAATCAAGTGGGTTTATATCATCATCAGCATTTCAAAGAAGAAGGATGAAGACGGAGAGGTTAAGAGACCTTGTCCAATGTCACACAAGAAGTTGGTATCGTATCCAGGAATAGCTTCCTATCCATTGCACTGTGCTGTCACACAATGCTGCTATATAGAGAGGAGCTTACTGTGCATCTGTTACACATTATGCAGCTGTAGAGAGCATTCAGCATTTGAGATTGTAACAGCACAGATAGTCTAAACATAGAAGAGATGGAAAAAGTCAAGTGATAAAACCTGCATCTTTGTAGCCTCCCCCAGCAAAACAGCAAATCAAAATTTGTGTCCTAGGTGGTGGCACAAAATCTCCTAAAACCTGGAGTCAAGCAGAATCTGCAAGAACAAAAAGAAGCAGCATTAAATGGAAACCTCATTCGATGCAATGGGTATATCCTGGTTCAAACATTCTCTTTCTAGCAAGACAAAGAATCTCTAAAATTAATGAATACTAACTCATTATGATGAGACAGGGTATAGAAATGCTACGTAAGACATTGCCTCAAAACCTTCTGCAGGCATTAGAGATTAAGATGTTCAACAGACAAATGCATAAACTAGTAAAGAAAATCTTGCTTCTAGCAAAACTAGGCTTCTTTACACCCAATGGCAAATTGCAGTCATGTGGACATGATTTGCTCTGCTACTCTTGGGGACTGATGAACTTACCATGTCCAGAAAGCAGAGTATTAGAAATGAGCAAGACTAGGCTGATATTCTTGAGGACCAGACATTGCAGAACTCGCAGTCTGCGTGTTGCATAATGTATTGTGGCCACAGTGAGAGGGTATTTTTAGATCCTGTTTATCTTTCTAATAAGTGGTCATTTCCTTTAATTAAAGGTTAAATAAACCATCTCTGCTACATCTACTCAACTTACCCAAACTCTTCTAATAGTTTTCTGGCTCTTTTTCTCCTACAAAATTAATTTCTCTCTAAAGGCTTTTGGTGGGCAGTGAAATAGGGTGTCAGCCCTAGAATGACAGGAGATAGGTTGTTCCACGGCAAATTGCACCCTCTCCTCAAAGCAGGTGATTTTTCTCTATTAAACATAACTGTCTGGAAGTCTAAATCCTTCTACTTTCCCCTACACAATCACATACTTTTAATTAAATGGAAGATGTAGTTATTAAAGGCATTAATAGCTGCTTTTGTAACATGTGAGTGTACAAAATACAACCTATCATGAAAGAAACTGCTTTTGTGTATGAATCCTGTTAAAGAAGGCACCATGCAATTAGTCTGTAAGAGAATTGTTTTGATTCTTATGCATGAAAGAAATCCAAATGCTGTTACTTCAGCACCGTTATGTTGGCACATACTGATGTAAAATCTCTACAGAATTTCCCATTGAGTCTTCAGACCAATGCCATTTTATTTATATATATCTTTCACATGGGTTTTCTTCTTTTGGAAGGCAGGGTAAGTTTCTGCTGTTTTGTGTAGTGGCCACGCTTGAGCCAGTAATACCATCCCTTAATCACATTACCAAACTGGCACAAATGAGAAAGAAAAACGTAATGCAAGCTTTTGGACGAGAGTCATGAGATGAAGATAAAGCACTTCCTGGCTCCTTAATGGCTTTATTTCTTTTCAAGGGAAAAAATATGCTTTTATCAGCTTTGAAGGTCAGGTAGTAAAATTCAGAGGTTAAGCAGTTTAATTTTGTATCCAGTATCAGAAATTCCCGTTTGAGGGCTGGATAGAGCAGCATAAGGAGTCAGTTCTGCCTGTTTATGGATTTCAGTGCTGGACCACAAGTCAAGAGATCAAATCATGTGGATGGTTTGGACCAGTAAGGAATTCTACTGTTCTGTCTCCTTTGATGGTGCTGTTACCTGGCTGTGTATGCAGACATGGAAGAAAAAGTTGGGTTTTTTCCCTCCCAAGTACTTTATTATATTTGTGTGTGTGTGTGCTTGATTTTCTATTCTGTCTCAAATAAGGTCCCCCTTCTTTTTTTTGTAATTAAATATATGTAGTCCTGGTTGAGCTTCATCAGGGAAAGTTTGCTATTATTTCTTCATCTGTGTGTTACCTCAACTCTTCTCAGTTGGGACATCTCTTTGTAAAGTCAGAAGTTCAAGCCAAATTCTAGAACTGCTCATAAACAAGCAAACAACCTCGTAATACAGCAGGTTTGTTGGTTTCCACATTGGATTCCTGTCCACTTAGAAATGATCAAAAGCTACAAACAGATGTAGTTAGATTAAACCAGCAAAATTTGAACTGCAATTCCTTAGCACTACAGTTGCTTCTATTGGGGAAAAATGTAGTACCAGTGGCTGTTACACCTCCATACCCTGTGCAGCGCCCCGTGCACAGGAGGCTGTGCAGTCTCTCTGTTCTCCCTTCTCTCTGTTGGACTCAGAGATGAAGTGAGGGAGTCATCTGGTACCTGCCTGAAATTTGGGAGTTTATCTTATTTTCCTGTTTTGCTACTGAATTCTGTGTTATGATGAACAAATCTCTTGAGTACCTTTATTCTTCCTGGGTTTGTCTGTTAATATGATGGCACTAAACTATTTAATGAGACTGGTGTGGGACTGAATCTATTGATGATTGTGGTGATAAGGCCCATATAAAGTCACTGTTATGGCTAATTTGTTGTTACTACTTTGGAATTAAGCCAAGGATTAGAGAACGCAGTTGCTTTTCCTGGTTTTGACACCGGCAAGAACTATGGCAGTAAAACAACCTTTCTTAAATTCATATAGGCATTCCTGCTACCTCTTACACTGTGACACATTGGCCATTCTATTTGCTAAACCATTTTCTACTAAGCTTTCTATTTGTCCCTCAACTCTTAAATGTATGGTCCAAAATCCATAGCTTGTAAGGAAACCTTATAGTAAAAGAGCAGCATATTTTAGAAGGGATTTTTCTGCTCCTTTTTTAAGCAGCCTGTGACTTCCAGCAAGCCTTGCAAACACAGGCAAGCAGGCATTCTAGCAGACCAGAGTTGTAATAGATGGCTTATCTTGCTCTGGGAATGACCCACACATTCCTTAGATTATCTTCACATTTTTTGTGGGTGTCTGAGTATTGACTTGTGGCTCTGTTCGCGAGGTTCAAGACTGTATCATACGATTAACCAACTCAAGTTCAGTCAAACAGTTCTTGCCTTTTTGCTGCAGGGAAGATTCCAGCCATTTTATTCCTGACATGTATCTGTGCTTATGGACCAGTATAAAAAGAAAAGAAAAAAAAAAAAGGATTCAGAAGCAGAGTTGAACAAAGAGGACAGTTGGGAGTAAACCAATCATGTAACCTATCCTATTTCAATAAATTTCTGCTTATTGCAGCTAACCATAGCCATAGCAGTTTCTTTGATAATTGAGAATTATCCTGGTTTTGTACAATAAAGAGTCTGTCTTAGTTCTGGTATGCCAGGGAGTAGTGAAATTGCTGTAGTCTGTAAGAGTTGTAGGACTTGAGAGCCAGGTATGCTGGGTGGTGAGCAAGAGCAGAACTGAAGTCACGGTTGGGGCCTCAGCACTGAAAGAGTGTTTCATACCTGACACCTGGAGCAGCACTGAAACTGTATTTTGTCCTTAGAGACCTAGTACTTCAAACAGCCGTAACAGCTTACACTTGAACTATGGCTAAACAGTGTTAGAAGCTCTCTTTTGACTGGTGTTGCATGTTTTGGTTTTTAAATAAGATTATTTAGACTCCTCTTAGAAAATCATTAACAAATGGCTATCAGTTCCTTAATGCCTTCCACTACATGAAAAACATTCATTAAAATATTGTACCTTAGCAGAGCCTTACAGGTCCCAGACAGGCTTTGCATACTGAAAGACAGACTCTGTCCTCAAGAACTTGCTGTAATTTATACCCCATCCTGCATTAAAGAATGATTATAGACAGATTTGGGGGCAGGGGTGAGAAGTGTAATAAGTTTAGAAACCTAAGTATTTCTGACAATAAAGGGGGGTTGTGTTCCTGCATTTGGGGTAGGGTGGTTGAAAGTTTCCCTTTTTGTCCTGGTTCATCTACTTTTTGCTCTGTGCTTTGTAGAGAGACTCTTTAGTTAGAAGCAGAATGGATTTTTTTTTTTCTGAAATTCCATAAATTTCTGTATCAGCCTTTACTGTTTCCACTGAGGTAATTCTGTATTAATGAAGTTAACTGAATGGGCCATTGTGCAAATTCAGATTGTCTGCGGTGTTGCCCAAGGACTCTTAAAGTTGGGCTTTGAATCTCTTTGGCTGTCCTAAAGCAAACACTTTAAAATAAAACCATATTCTAAAAACTCAGGGCAGGTCTCTATGTTGGTTTCCCTTCTTTGCTTCCAGAATTCAGCTGTTCATGGTAACAGAGCGGGGGAGGAAAGGAAGAGGCAGCTTTTCTCAGCTGAACAGGGGAATATATAGGTTATATAAGGAAAATACATGTGCGTTTGAATCTCATTAAGACTGTGTGGTTCTGAATCTTTGGGTTTCCTCAGCAGGAGGAAACCTTGGCAATTCTGTAGACATTTGAAACAGCAAATTCTCCTACCTTGACAGTATGTAGTATTTAACTTTTGCAGTTGTTCTACTTACCTTCATCTGATTCCCATTCAGAGTATGATACATTAATGCCTACTTCAGGCATTTCAGAACAAAGTCCCAGACCCCCCTAAAATAATGAAATTGACTTGAGGATAATTTTTTAACAATGTGTATTTGGATTTGTTTTTTTCTTTTTACATGCTCAAGCACTGTCTGCCCAACTACGAGGTTTAGAAATGTATTTTTAAAATTACAGCTGGTATTCTGGTATATTCATATAGCATTTCTAGTGTATTGAGGGAGACACCAGATATTACAAAATACTGATCACTGTGATTCAGCAATACTATCTGTAATCTTAGTGTCTACTACAGAAAATGACAAAATCTCTTCCTAAATTATCGTCAAAGCAACAGTCATGGCCCTGAGCAGCAGCTTGCTACAACTGCAAATAAAGCACCACTGAGAATAACTCATGCTCTTTTATAGAAAGTTTTTTCAAGGTGGTTGACTGCATTCCTGAGGAGATGAGGGGTTTAATATATTCCCCCTTTTTACTGTATTCCTTGTACTATGCTCAATTTTATGTTTAGATAGGAGAATGCCTCTTCACCCATTATTGTGCTACAGAATAATTGCTTCTCAGTTGGCCTCTCCATCTGTTGCCCTGAATTGCCAAACAAATGTGGCTTTTTAGTAGCTTGCGATCAGTCCTTCTTCGTAGATATCCCAAATATGGCCATTTTTCTTCCATTATTCTCCCGACTTAACTGAGGTATTATCTGAAGGTCATTTAATGTAGTTCATTGGTGGGTTCAGTTTAAAAAGAGAGTAATAATAATAGGGCTTGCATTAGAAGCACCTGGTGATTTTGTTTTCCTCCAGATCCTACAGAAGAGCACCCATTGTCCAGTACTGGGGTGGTAACAAACACCTGGGGCTGATAATACCTAAAGTAGCAACTGTTCTGCAGTGAACATTGTGTAGGGTCTCAGGGGCTTGTGACAGGGAGGCTGGAATCAAGATCAGAAATGGCCTAAGTAGCAACATGTCTCCTTCCAGTCATGTTGGTTTGAGTCTTTTCTTCCTGAAGCATTTCACAGAAGTGAGTATTAATATGTTTATTAACAGTTTACGAGCAGGAAAAAGTGATTCACAAAGAAATGCATAAGCAAAGGATATCTAGAATCAGATGAATTGCCCTGGATTGGGCCAGTTAAGTCATGTGTTTGAGAGTGACACCTGGGACTTCAAGAAAAAATTCTCTTAGTTCCTTCAAAAATGCTGTCAGGAAGATGGGATTTTTCCTTTCGTTATTAAAGGAAATTACCTTGAGAATTCTGACACTCTGAGGATATGGCGTGTACTAGTTAATTGCTCAATTCAAACTCCTTCATCACTAACCCTGATGTTAAAATATTTTAAAAAAGCACAAAAATCTGCTTCTGTTATTAGAGACCAAACTCTCTTCATGGATGTAATGTTACTATTTAGTAAGTGGAATGTAGAATAACTGACAGAATACTTTTAAGGACTTACTTTAAGGATTTTGTACAGGCTTTCAAGGAAAAAGTTCTAACCATGATTTATTTTGAAGATGCTCTTTAAAGACGCAGAAAACCAACACCCTACATTTACAGCTCTGTAGCCATTTCTGTTAACGTCTGCCTCAAAGACTTGCTGCAATAACAAGAGTGCAACAAGCCCAGCACCATTAGCTGTTTTGTGATTTCATGCATATCCTTTTAAGGCATTGAACTCTCAGCAAGGGAAGAAAGGCTTAATACAGAAGCTGCACACATTTCTTACTGTTCTGAGAGGTGAGCTGCTAAGAAAAGAAGTCAGCACTAGGTCTATCGATTATGCTACAATACCCTGTTGATACAAAATGTGAAAGAAGAACCCCAAACTGGTGAATTTCTGCTTCTCTCAGATGTATCCAGAGGATCTTGTGCCTTGCAAAATAACTCTGTTGCTCCGAAGGCTACCACAATCAACTGGATGGCCATTGATTGCAGCAAGTTTTCACTAATACTTTTACATGTGGGCAAAGGGGATGTGAAATGTACTGTGATTGGGAGAAGAGCATTATGTATAGGCTCAGGCAATTTCAAATAGGTACAAATGACTACTTCTGTAGTGCAAGAACATGTTTGGGGATTTTATTTTTAAGTATCAGAATGATGTAGGAGTAAGGTGGGGGGAAATCCTCCTCCCACTACCTTCTCATTTTGAATTTCAGACACTTTCCCCCACTTTTATAGCAGCACTATATCATATTTACAACATCTAGCATTTCAAGGTTAGATGGCCAAGTGTTGAGTCAAGAAAAAATTGCTTTCCCAGGGATACTCAAATATTTCAGTTCATGTTTGGAAGACAGTGTTGATGTGCTACTCGTTGATTTCATTTGAGAAATGGACACCACAATGATTCATCTAGACAGAGTCAAAAAGCTGATCTTAACCTTAGCGCTCACTTTTCAAACATAGCCTATGATCAGATGTCTTGTGTGCGGGCAAGGCATTTATTTATATACAGTGCTGCTTCTGGAATTTTTCAAGTTTTTCAAACCACTATGCCACTGTATTTCAGATGTATGTTAGCAGGCTGAGAGTCCTCATCAGGATTTCCTGTATGTAGTGTCACCCAGTTTTTGCAATTCAGCTACGTTGCTGTGTCTTCATACTTACTACAGGAATTAAAGCAAAAGACCAGAAGAGACAAGGAAGTAAGGCTATTGCCGGAGAGTACTGAAAATCAGTTTCCTGTGCTGGTAGCCTCTGAGAGGACAGCATGACACCCCTGGACTTGTGTGGCCTGGAGAAGAGGAAAGATTGAAAAGGGGGCCCAGAAAGGCTGTAGAATTTCTGTCCTTGGAGGATTTCAAAATCCAAAAGCCCTGAGCACCCTGGTCTGAATTCAGTGTTGACCCTGCTTTGAGGAGGGGACTGGACTAGATGTCTCCCAAGGTCCCTTAACCTGTATTTTTCTGTGATGCTATGGAAAGAATACTAATGAGAAAGGCGATCTGGAGAAGGTTGAAGGGGAGTGTGAGTATAGATGTAAAAAATCAATAAGAGAGCATAAAGCTAACTATAGTAAAATATGGATCACTTAAGCACTATCTATCTGAATGCATCATCTTTTCTTTTGCCAATTAGTATAGAAAGTAGATCAGCAGGTTAACTCAGACTAGGAATTACCAGTGACTTTTGCAAATAGACCCTTTCTTGCTTTTTGACTGTGATACAATGGCTGTTGGCTACCACATTTCCATCCTTTTTTTAATCTGTTACTTCTTGTCAATAGAATTTTAAGGTATTTATAAAGATTTAATGATCTCAGTGTCTTTTCTCTGGCTTTCTGTGTTTCTAATTTTAAGTAGTTCAGTCTAAAACCTGACATTTCCAGCACATGAAAACCTCACTTTGTAGCAGAAAAATGACAGGCTTTTGTCTGCCTGCAAAGCCCCTTTGGATATTGGTCCTTAACTATCGAGGACTTAATCCATCACACAGGAGTCCTGGTTCCCAGCGTACTGGTAAGAGGAGGCTGTGTCCCTGGTGAAGAGGGAACTGCATAGCCATGGCCACATCAATAGCTTGTGCTGGTGGAGAGACAAAGGCGCTCTCAATTTCCTTGGTGAATCTACACCTGCATAATTTTTGTATACATACTGCCTGTTCCCAAAGCTGGCAGCAGTGCCTACACATAACACCCCCTGCACATCATTCTTGGTCCTTGCTCACTAGGCAGCAAAGGATGCTGTTGAAGGCTCACCGAAATATGTGCACACCTTGACACCTAATTTGCAGCACACTGGCCGTTTTGCAGAGAGCAACTGTCTTGTTTCCCCATCGTTTGTGGCTTGGCCAGAGAACATAATTGTAGTTTATGCTACTCTTCATGGCCTGAGCTTGATTTAAGCTGTTATAATTTACAGGTTTGCTCCATTTCTTTGAATCATTGATGGCAAAGTTTGGTGATTGTAATTACCTTTTTGGCTTTAACATTTTCCAGCAGTAATTTCAGAAAATTCAAAGGAGGTATAAACAAGTAAATGTGACAACTATATTATTGCAAATAAAGATGCTGTAAAAGACCTATTGTATGTTTTATGCTTTCAGTATTGATGTTCCTTGTCAGTGAGGGGTATTTTACCCCATAATATTTATTACTTCTTTTTGAATATAAATGGTTGTTGTGCTGGTTTCTGCTAATATTTATATATTCACATATTGAAGGAAGACATTTGTCAGATAAAGGCAGACACCTGGCCTGATTCTGTTATGATTAAAACAAAAATGAGGTTAAATGATGCATTGTTAATAACAGAGAAAAATTCTGAAGTAATTGAATAGACTAAGAAAGTATTCAGAGGGAAATTAATACTTTCAAGGGAAAAATAATATCTTAGATTTAAATCTCCTGAAGCTAGGAATTACTTTATATGTGACCTATAAAACAGACCCATAAAACTACTTTTCAGGTGATAACACAGTTTCCAAGAATATGGTAGAATTCAGAACGGGCTGGACTCTTTGAAAACAATGATAATTTCCAAATTTTTGTTAGGTAGCGTTATAGTGACTTTCGATTAAATATTAAATGTATTCTTTCAAGCCTTAGCAGTGCAGCTCTATGGTATTTAAAGTTATGTCCATGCCTGCTCTACTTAAAGGGTAGACCAATGCGTAGTAAGGTGAAACAACTTCGTTGCAGGGTAAGTAGATAGCAGAGAAAGGGCTAGACCACATCATTCATAGTGCCCAGCTCCAAGGACCAAAACTACAGCTTCCCTGACCTATGTGATCAAAGATGAGCGTTCTTGAACTATAAACATGCCAACCTATGCTTTCATTGCAGTACTCAGATCAGTACAGATGTCATACCTTTTTTGCATAAAGCTCTGAAGATGTCATAGATCGAGACAGTAGATGTCTTCTTGCACCCAGCCAAACAAAGCTGTCAGTTTAGGACCTGCAAACTTATTTTTTAGTGTTTAACTATGAAATTTTAAAGGGATTGAAGGGGTTTTCTGTTTAAAAATGTTTTGTGCAAAAAGAAATATCATATCTCATTAGCAAGAATGGTTTCTCTTTAAATTTACATTAGAAGATCAGCAACCAACACATGCTCATCAGTATCCCGTTTTCTTGCAAAACTGTGCTGAATAGTGCTTTAAATTATCCCATCTTAAAAATGGTGTACCTTTTTTATCAGTTGAAAAACCTTTACAAGCCTCATAAGAGTCCTTGAAGCAGTTACCTTTGAACAATTACACTGAATTGTTATAAATTTTCCATATTGTTTTTATTGCCTCTCTGAAGGTATCTGGGATTTTATATCACTACTTTTCATAGGGTCTGGTTCTCCTGACAGATGCTTGCTTATATCTCCCAGGAACTCTAATGAGAGGCAGGCATATGTCTGGTTTGGAGACTAAGACCCCTTTATGCTCATATTGCATTCATTCTTTTTTCTTCTTAAACGTTCTGTGAAGTTGGAGAACTAGGACAGCCTCGTTCCATTCGTAGCTGTCTCTTTCCTTCACTCCTCTCTTGACGTCTCATCTTCAGTGAATTGAAAATTAGTGGGACTAGTTTGTACTTACATTTTAGCTCCTAAAAGAGTATTTCCTAATGCTTTACAAATTTGAAATAATGATAGTAAACTGATACTGCGCTTAAGGGATTAGAGGTACCATAGATCTCTACTAGTCAGAGTGGAAGGCTACTGTTTTTACAGGTTTCCAAATACCAACTACCTTCTTTGCCATTCTACTCCCATCCAAGCATTAAGCAGTCATCTAGGATGTTTAATTGTATGAATGGTAAGAGGTGATTCCTAATAGCTTTTCATGCACCCTGGATAAACAGTTACTCTGTATATGCAGATTTTACATAGTGCATACACAACAACAGACCCGTCTGTACCGGACTTAGTCAGGATGTGCTTGCACAGGTGATTTGTGTGTGTGGCAAACCCAAGGTGTTCTGGACTTTTTGATGTTGACGGGTAAGGACATAGGAAATAGGGGTCCGGTTTGCATTTCTCCTGCAGACTTGGGCAAGTTAGGCAGAGCAGTTCATCTCACTGGGCATAGTGCAGTACTCCATGTCTTTTGGACTTGTCACCTTGATGTGCAGGTAGAAATTTCCTCCTACCAGTTTGTCTAGTGTTTTGATTGTGACTGGTGCCTCTAGGCATATAATACTACAGAACAAAAAACCTACCTATGAGAGCTGGAAAAAATGCTGTGATGGAGCCGACGCATAGGAAAAGTCTAGCGGTTGTGTGGGCAGCCTGTGGTAGAGCTCCATTTGATACACAGGTCTCGTGAGACCTGGTTCTGTGGTTTAGCCCTACCTTTATCTCTCTTCAGAGTGGTTCTGATATTATAGTAGTTGCAAGAAATCTAATTAGCTAATGCTTGTACGCTGTGTTCAGATCCTTAGATAAAAGTCCGCCTGCACGGATGCGTAAAGTGCCAAGAAATATAGTTTGTAAACTTCTGTGTAGCAGGGTATCCAAGATTAACATGGCTTGTGATGATGGGGTGACTTCCAGTTTTCATTTTTATGTGTTTGCTTATTAAAAGGAGTAAAGAGCTGCTAATTAATGTGGGCTGTTCATTTTTCTCTCTTAAATACCTTTGTTAATGTGATCGGGGTTGCTGAGACTGTCAAGAACTGCTTCTAAGATCTATTTAAAGGATAGTACATAGTAAGCTATTCAAGACTGGCTTTGAGTGCCAACTCAAAACCAGCAAGCTAAAAAATCCCTTATAATAATGAAAAGGTAGGAAAAATTCATCACTTTAACCTCTGTGTATCTGAGTTCAAATCCTGTCTCAGCAGAAAAGCAACCAACATTTTGCTGCTCAACATTGGGGAGGTCATGCATTCTCTGTGTTTGGAACTGTCTGCTCCAAAGGCTTGACACAGCCCTGTTGAGAAACTTGTATGCTTGGCTGTAATGCTCGCTCCCATTAATGCAAAAATTCATTAAGAAACTAGATGGAAAATGCAAAGCTTCTGCGCTACTTAAATCCCCTAATCCTATTTGGAAGACTTAAATGGTGAATAGGCTTCAGGCTGCTTGTGTGTAAGGGAGTGAATTTCACTCTAGGTGAGTTGAAGTTTCATCAAGCTAGCTAGGCTTATTCTAGTGCAATTCTGTACCGTTCATTAAGCTTATCCCATCCTGATATGGGGAGGGGAAATGATTGCACAATTTTGAAAGCTTTTTTGGAAATGCCACATCATCCAACTATGTTCGTGAAATATTTGACTTTGACATGCTAAAAAAATTTGATCTCCATCTTATAAAAGTTGCCATGGGTGTCCTGAAGGACTGACAGTTTCATAAATTCAGTAACTTGCAGAATAAGAGAGAAAATTACCATGTCAGTATCAGTTGTAACCAAAAACCCCAGGTAAATATTCTGGACTGATAGAGCTATCAGAAAGCTCAGCTTTCACTATTTGTTTGTGTCTGGGATTGCACAATTGGTTTGGGAAATGCCTGTGACCTGGAATCCTTTATCTATTTACATGGCTGTGGAGTATGATGAAGGAAAGCCTTAAGTTTAATCAATAGTATCTCACCCAGGCATTTCATAGCTGAAGTGGAGTAGTCTTTCTTTAACTCTGTCATTTATTTGCTCTTTGACCTTTGCTTGGAGAGTCCAATAAACAGGAGATATTTCCTGCTGTAAGTGGACAGACTCCCAACTCAAATATACAAACCAGTCACTTGATAACATTAGATTTCATGGTGTACAAGACAGCATGTGAAAGGAAATCAGGTGTTACGTGTTCTGTTCCTTTATTTTCAATTTAGTCAGTGTATGACCTTGCATAAGTCATTCAACCTTTTTGAGCTGCCTGCCCTCTACAAAACAGTGTTAGCATGGCTTGGATCATAAACAAAAATGCTTTTCCTGCCTGCAAGTGCTACAGCTTTGATAATCATCTATAAATAATATTAATGTGGACTGTATTTGAATTAGAACCTTAGCGATGAAAAGTCAGCGTCAGCACCAAAGATCGCCTGTACTCCATTCCCTCTCCTTTTTATTTATATGCATTGGACTTATCAAGCATCTTCAGGTAAGACAGAAGTGCTGAAATGCACAAATGCCTCTTAATATACCTTCCAGTTCTCTGCTTGCATTGTTGCTTCCTGCTGAATAGAAAAAAATGAGGTGTCTACGGACATTTTGTACGTGCTATATGCTCTTGATTTTTCCTTGTTTGATGATATTTATACAATCACAAAGCATTTTATGAGAATATGTCAATCTTATGCCAGGGTAATGGACATTCCATTAGTTTATCTCTGCAGAGATTGTTGAAAACATGAAGTGTAAAATCAGATTCATTACCTAAACCCTTGGAAGGGAACAGGACATTAATCGCAACTTGTCTTGTTAAATTTTGTTGTTCATTGTCTCCTCCATTTAATTAATTATATTTCTGCTTCAGATTCAGAAGAACCGCACGTGTCCTTTCAGATAGTGATATGTACTCATGGAATCTGGAGTTTATGCAAAACATTTTTTGCTGCCAAAACATTTACAGAATAGAATTTTTTTATACTTTGTAGTTAACAAGACATGTTTGCTGATGCTGACTATTCTACATAAGGTACCCCATATACCGTGTACACATATGGTATAAACACAAACTCCTGATGCTTTGTAGTAGATAGGAATCATCAAATAGGTTCCATGCTAGAAATTTCTTGAGGAATCTGACACAATCAGTGAAAAGAAGGGGGCTGGGGGGAATCACTTTTCTGTATTTTATTAGAACCAGTGAAAAGAAAGCAAAAAAATAACTTTTCTGTATTTTATTGGAACCAGGAGTTTTGAAACCTCGAGGAGTGAAACTTCCGTTCCAGCTTTTTTGCTCATTAGTTAAGTTGTTATTTTACGGGTTATGCATCAGCACAGACAAGTATTCTTTCTTGGTGTTAGATAATGCATGGACTTTACTGGTGCTAAATTGGATTCTCTTAACTATTTTAAATATGACAGTGATGTATATCTGGTATTTCTTCATGAAATCTTTCTTTTTTTATCCTGGAGGCTGAACAGTTCCAAAACCCTGTCTTTTTTGCTTACCTTGGAGCAGAGGATTTTTGCCACTCTAGTCCTTGCTGTCTCTGCTCAGGACATTTTTATGCAGGTTTTCAGACCTTGAAAACTGAACTCTTGTGTCAGTGCAACAGTGTGCCTAGGAATAACTCACTGTCCTGAGTGGTAGGGCAAATCTGCACAGATATGCTGCAATTCTGACATTACTTAGGCATTGCTGTAGCCCGTGATACCATTTCTTTGAGTCGCGCTGTGGCATAGCTGTGTGCCCAGAGCTGCTGGCACAGCTTGGTTCTGAATTAGGAACACACCATGAGACATGTGGCTCCATTCAACACATGCAAAAGATGCTCCGGGCTTCTTCCTTTGGTTGTTACTCAGATTATGGTTCCTACCCCATCTTACTAAACCTAAACATGAATTGTTAACTCATTGGCTTGGAAGAAATAATGCCACTTAAGTTTGTTTTGTGTGATAACTGTTTACCAGTGAAAACTGAAGCTGGAAAGGTATCTGTTTGATTTCTTCTTAATTTTTGTGGAAAAAAAATACAGAGGCAGTATCTCTAGGGCCAGTGGATCACTGTGTGTAACTGAAGAGCTAAAATAAGAGACAGTGATGTGAACTGCAGTTCTAAGTGGTTTGATGTTGTATCAGACTGTTTGTTGCAAAACATTCCTGTTCTATAGCATTTCGGAGACTCCCAGTTCTCTCCCTGCCTAGGTTTTCAATTAGCCACTCTGTAAGTGTGAAACAAGAAACCAGAAAACACTTTCCTTTGGAACTGTTGACATTGTGAGTTCAAAATCAAAATAGAGTCAATGCAAGTTAAACTGTTTGCTTGGGCATTTTTTAACCAGGCAGACTTACTGCAGTGCTGTTTTCAAGAGTAAAAGCCCCCTTGAATGTCATGACTTTCTTACTGGAATCACTTTTTTTCCACATTGTTCAGTTTTAGGCTTAGCTAGATACTGGGACGAGAATGGAAGACCATACATTTTTACTGAGCATAAGACAACCATGTTGCTTGTCCAGGACCTTGCACCAAGATGTTCAAAATTAAAGGTAATCTCGGTGCCTGAGGCTCTTCTGTAGTCCTTGCACTTACAATGCTTAGCAATCTTCTGCCCTAAAGCTCTTTACTAATACTAACAGAAAGACTGCAACACAGCTGTGAGGTCAGGTAGTGAAACTCTACCTATAGGAACATGGGGAAATTAAGGCAGAGAGCTGCCTAAAGCAGAAGTGATACAGATAGCTCTGTATCTGCATCTTAGAGCAAAGGTTCAAAGCCCTAAGATGTACTAGTGGGAAGCTTTAAATCGATAGAGGCTCTCTAAGATGCATATGTCTATGTTGGGGTCGGCTTGTCTGTCTGTGCAGTGATAGTAGCCAAAGAACCAGTCTGACACCCCCTCACAGTTCCTTTGTGTGCCTGGAAGCAAGCTCAGTTGAATTTGTAGAATTCTAAGTCTGCACCCGCCATGTTTTTTAACATCAGTGTTGCTAACTTTCACAAATTCCTGCAGAATTTTAATCTCAGTGGTTATTTTTATAGGAGCATCCCCTGCTGCAGTTGTGGGATGGCAGGAGGATTGCAACTTCCCATTATAAAATGAGTTTTGAGCCCTTGCGTTTACAGAGGAAACTCAGAGAAATTTCCCCAGGAATTTGACTTGAAGGACAGACTCAAAAGTGGAGAACTTGGAAGGAAATAAAATGATTCCAGATCATTGTGGTTTGAACAGTTGAGATTAGCAATATTATAAAAAATGTCTGTGGTTTTTGGATGCCTCTATTTTAGGCCACCCCCTGTGAAACACTTTACAGGAACATGTGCACTCATGCCATGATTTCAATTTTATTAGAAAAACAGCAATACCAGAAGAAAATCTCTCGCCCAAGGCATATTCCATATGTTACTTCTCAGTGCTTTATTTTTCAGGCCTGCAAGAGACAAATGCACTTATTCCATTAATAAAGCCTGTGACTTAAAGTGCAGTTCTACCCTGGAAAAAATAGAAATGTGAGGTTCTAAGTTCATTTTCCATCAATAGCTTCTACATTAAATTTGCTCAGATTACAAATGAAAAGGTGGTGTTATTTTTCAGACTGTGTGCCCATAGGCCTCAGCCTTGTCTGTGAAAGCAGCCTTTTCATTCTCATATGGGAATCACAATAAAGAAGGCACAGATCAGCTCACATGCTTCATTCTGCCTCTGCAAGGTGACTTCATATTTTTGTAAGGTTCACATTTTTTACTGCTGCTACAAAGCCTCATTTAATGTGTATATAGAGGGCAAATCCTAATAATTAAAATATACTATGAATATTCAGCTAAGGGAATAAAAATACTATTTCCCTGCTTTTCTTCCCTCATTTGACTCCATTTGTAAAAGTTTTAATACAAAGGTAGAAATACAACAATTTTGTTCTTTTAAACCCCTCTCCCATCCAGCAATGATTTCATAACCTCCCAGTTCTCAACGCTCTGCCTTATCACTAAAAAGTAAATCTCCCCGCTACCATTCACATGATGGATTTATTGCCCTTGTGAACCTCGCATTACCCTTGGTATTACTGCAGCTCAGCTCACAGTCCTTGTTTTTACCAGAAGCTTTAGCAAATGTCATTAGCCAATAGAGGATCCGGCATGCACTGGGGAAGATGCATTCATCCTGGGGCCTTAAGCTTTGCGAATAGCAGAGGTATAAATAAAAAATAAAAAATAGGTCATTGGTCTTCCAAATGCCACCCTTGCAAACAGAGGCTGGGAAATTCCAGCTAGAAGGGCTGCACAAAAAGGCAAAAATAAGCATCCAAAGTACTGAAGGGGTTTTGGTGGTCAATGTTGGAAAGTCATCATTTTAGGGGGGCAAGAAGGAGTAGAAGCAGGTGGCAGGGGTGATGTTTGTTTTCTGAATTGCAGCAAAATCTTTTTTTTAAATTACCAATATAATAGGATTAGGAGGGCAAAGGTTCTTAAAAATTAGTAAAATTGGATTAAGAGAGCAGGTTGGTAGTGAAAGACTAAATTAGGTGACAACTAAAAGCATACTTTAGTAGCTGTATTTCAGCTGGCAGTCCACCCCTGTATCTCAGATATATCTACTTGGTGCTAGTGAGGGTGTCCTAAATTTATGTATCCAACTGAAGTACTTAATCCAGCATTAATTTTGAGAGATTTTTCAGATACTTTCCACTACTACTTTTCAGTAACAATAGTTAAACATTTGAAATAGTCTGTCTCATCTTTTGCTACTTTTTATATGCTGAAAGGATGGCCTTAAAATGTCATAAAAAGGTGGAAAATGGCCTCGCAGCATATGACATAAAATGAAGTCACAAATGATCTTGTGGACCGGCGTACTACTGTGAATAGTTCAGTATTACAACATAGCAATATTGGTTTATTGCAAGGCTGGCACACTTTCTGCATATTAACTGCGTGGCAGCTTTGCTCCATATAATGCAACTGTACTGTTAATAGTTATTCAGCCTAGTGGTTTTCCTTGCTGAAAATTAGCACCCACTTTCCTTCCCAATGACAGAAACAACAGGTCTATGGGACTGTGATAAATTTTCAGCTCCATGTGCAAACAGGTAATACCTGGATCTTAAGTAGTTTGATCCAAACAAAATCAGAGCTCTTCCAGCAATTTATGGTGTGAATTTTTTCCCTTCCTTTTCCCTTTAACAACACCTTTTCGGGTATAAACTCTCTAATAGTACATTAGTATGACAGCATAGCAGAGCTGCTCGCTTTTCTCCTGAGGCTGCTATTTCTGCTAATAATAATGGTATAGTCCAATCTCTGGTCTCATTTGGGTTGCCTTATTCCCTCTGTGTTCGCTGGAGGTATGCTCCCACTGACATGGTTGCTTTTACGTTAAACTCAGCACTGTGAGTATTAAAGCAGAGCATATAGTGGGTGCATATGAGCTAGATTCAGTGTAGAAGTATTATAATTGCATTTATGTGATGTTTTCTGACATAGTAGATGTTGCTGAGTGCTAATAAGCATCCCCAGCTGCAAGTTCACAGGGACACATGGGCTGGAGTAGGGGAGTAGAAGACCTAGTGATAGATGGAGAGAAGGTACTGTAATTTTAAGGGAGTTTAGGTACTAAAGGCCTGACCTGCTTATCATCCACAGCAAGGTAGAATCAGAGCTGGCCTTGAATTATGTCTGCATGAAACTTCTGTCACCAAGAGAAGACTTACTACCTGATCACCAGTCTTGTCCCCTTTAAAGTCAGTAACACAAGCTGCGTCAGGCCTAAAGGACAGGAGATCGAAGACATCGATGTCTTGCTTGACTGAAATATGTGTAGAATTTTGTAGAAAGATCTGTGAGACTTAGTAATTTGTCTCTCCCCTGGGATACTCGAAGTGTGAAAGCGTCTGCTGCTCACAAAAAAATAAACATATAATTGCACGATCAGCTGATGAAATCAAAGTGAAATTGCTGGCAGCCTTCTTCCTGCCCTCCCTGTGTTTTGCTAGCATTAACATTCTAGTTTTGTCACCTCTGATCAGGGGAAGATAAATCCTTCCTTTTGTAAGGAGCAGAAACACTTTCCCTCAGTACATAGAATAATGGCCTCTTCTGTGTATTACTCATATTCCTCTCTTTGTACTTGTCATTTCTCTATATCCATAGTTGTTGTATACCCCATAACTCTTAGTGGTTTTATCTAAGGCCTTTCAAATACGGAAGTGAATGGCTTAGGAGACAGGTAGAGGTTTGCTAAGGCATTAAATAGACTGGCATATGTAATGTGCAAGTCCAGTAACACCACCCTCCGTGGCTGCTGAGCAACTTCATCAGCTTTCTGGTAGATAGGGGCCAGTGCTAAAACATCCCTCACAATGACAGGCTTGTTGTTACTTTAACAAGAGGAGGCCTGTAAACCAAGTTTTTCTCACCTGTTTCTAGAAGTACTCTGCAGAATAACATAGAAATGGAGCGGAGGTTCACCCCAAGCCCACACTGCTTTGGTTTGGTCTTTGGCCCAAAAAAGGATGTGTGGCAACTTTGCCAGTCCTGAGCATCTGAAAGTTGTGAATCAGGTGCCCCCAAATTAAAGGGAGTGGCAGGAGGATGTATAATGGTATATAGTAGTGCTCTTTTTGTTCAGTGACTGTTGTTTGAACCCTTATAATGTACTCATGACATTTCCAACCTCATCTCCACAGCCTAAGACTGTTGTCTCTAGAGATGGCTGTAACTATAAACAGAAATTGCATAGGAGGTTGGAGAACTTCAGAGGGCACGATCGAGGTTCTGTAGCAGCGCTTCAAGTCTGATTGCAGGGGTTGCTCAGTGTGTGTGTTCACCTATCCATGCATGCACTTGCTTACCCAACGTTTCATTTTGAATGTTATTAGTCTGATACGGACAGTGTTGGGAGTAGCTGCTTCAGCATTTTCAGAAAGCAAATCCTTTGCTGCTGCTGAAGCCTGTACAGCCCTAAATCAGGTGCTTGTGGTGTGCCCTGTCATGTGCTATTTAGGTCTAGTGCGTTTCTGCTGCATCAAGCTGAAACAAAATGATTTTCATCCCTGCAGTTAGTAGCTGGCTACAGTTGGATGAATTGAAATGACTTTTGGGAAGACTCAACGAGGGGAAAAAAAAACCCTCCCCAGGAGATCATAAAGGGAACGTGACTTATACTGATTTGTAATCTTCACAAAGAGAAAGAATAAACACAATGAGAGTTAGAAACGTATTGATCTATTTTATCTTGTGGGTGTTTTTTCTTGCTTTAAGTATATCATGACCTTAATACCTGCATCCAGGAACAAGCTGTTGCTCCTGGCTTTCACTGACAGCTGGTTTTCTTTTGATACATCCCAGAATTTTCCCGCTGATTCCTGCAATATGTCAAAGGAGCTCAGCAGTTTGTTGACCCTCAAGACTTCCCTCTGTTCATTATAGCTTCAAGAGTCCACAGTTGTCCTCCAGTGCAGGCTCAGCCTCCAAAAAAACAAGAAAAAAAAAGGGGTCCCTAAAATGTCCTGTTGAAATGGCTGATGGTAGCCCAAGGGAACTGTTGCCCTTGGGCATGTCCAACAAATGGTTGTTGAGATAATATAGAGGACCTAAATAGCCCTGGCAAGTTAAAGGTGTAAAACCTGGTCCTGTAACTGCACAGCAATAAAGAGAAGTCTTGTGGTTTCTAATGCACAGACATCTGCCTGCTCACTCCTAAGGCAACCCTGTCTCCACGCAAAAACTTTTCAGCCTTTTGAAAAGGGCAAACAGTGCCTTGTTTAAAAGTGTCAAGTCATGCTTTGATTTTGATTGCAGTTCTTATTCCCTTTCTTTCTTGCTGGGGAGTTTCTATAGGAAAAGCCCTTTCTTTGATAGTCTGTGATTAGTATTAAAGATGGCTTTGACAGCCCTCTGTGGGCAGAGAAGGCAGAGTTGGTTGAGATGCTCTGCAGCAGTAATTGCTGTTGCAATTAGATACTTGAGCCTGGCGCAAGACAAACCAAACATACAAAGAGAAAGCAACTTCCAAGTGAATTGTTGCCCCAGCTCTTGTACCTAATCCTTTGGTGTAACAGTCCCACAGCTGGACAGGCTCATTTCTCTTACAGTCGATATTTATTCCTGGTTCAGAATCAGACACCACTTACCTAATGTGGAAAGACTTTAAGAGGCTTCCTTTGTTGGGATACATTAGTCAAGGCTGTTTAGATCCAGCTAAGACAAGTTAGCTTTCTGACAATGTATCCCAAAGCCAGAAACAGGGTGTCCCGAAGAGGGGCAGGTAACTGATTAGGAGGGACAGCAGGCATAATCGTGAGGTGGGAACATAGTTTCTCCACTAAGAAATTGTGTAGGACTTGAGAGAAATTTTTCATTTAACTTGGCAAATGCTTTTGGACACGAAAAATTCCCAGTCTAAAGAGGACCCCTCATTGTTTGTGGTTTTATCATCTGGCAGCCTCGGTGAATTGGCCACGAGTCCACGCTTGTTGAAAACAACTGTATGTTTTTTGGGGTATTACGTTTCTTTTGGAGAACAAAATAAGTGCCTTTCCACTGTGATGGGACACAACTGCAAACTGAGGTCAGACAAATAAGAAGCTGAGGATGTAGGACTAGATTCAGGTGCCCCTTCAATGCAGCTAAAGGAGAGCAGGGATGGATGGGTTGGAATTAGAACTATAACTCAGTGGTGGCTTGGCTGGTTTAGTCAAATTTCTAAATGAAAGAGAAAGGTGAAAATAAATGTGAGAGAGGTGAAAAAGGAGTATTACAAGAGGAAATGCAGAGGTATACAAAGCCAAGAGAAAGCAAATGTGGAGGGACAGACGTGGAAAAGATGAAGTAGAGAGAAACAAGAAAATTTTGTGTATGAAATACTCCATGGGTATGTATATGTGGACAAGTGTATACATGCACATACAAGATAAAACCCACCAGGTTTTGAAGTATTTCTTAATGATGAGAAGATTATGTCTGTCTCTACTCAGTCACTTCTGGAAAAAAAAGAAATATTTGTTTAAATTACGGAAGAGGCTGCAGGAGGATGAGAGTAGTTTTCTACATTACTTGAACTCCCTGAGCCACATCCCATCTGCAATTTATTAGTGTTGCTTTCTCGCTCCTGAGCCACATGAGCTTCCATCACGTGCCCTTCCTGCTGACGGTGCCCGCTGGCTCTGGCAGGCCAGGTGGTGACCCCATGGAAACCCATGTGTGCTTTATGCATCTGATCCAAGGCCCTTGAGGTCAGCAGGGGTATTTCTGCTGACGTACCGAAGTCTCAGGGGCTTCAGATCTGTACCTAAATACACAAACTACCAGCAACTGCCTCAGGGCACAAGGATTTGTGCTATTGCGGGGTAAACTTAAAGCATGAAAGAACCCAATTTGGAGGCTGTAGTACAGATCACTGCCAGCATTTTACTAGATGAAGACTCAATTCAAACATAAAAGCTAGCAGTTCTGTCTGCTGTATCCCCCTAGACCTTCTTTGTAGCATTTCTATCACACTCTTGCATGCAGATTACAACACAAGGTGTGCTTGTTCTGAAACAAAATCAAGAATAGCAGTAGTGTTAATGTGCCTTAAAGTGACTATATACAAGCGTGAGGATTATGATGAGCAAAGCAAGAACTGTTACCAAATACTGGAGTCATGGTACGAGGGATATAAAGGAAACATGTTGCCATAATTCTTGTTTTATTCTACAGTTATCTTTCATAGCAGTCTTTCCACTTTGTTGTTTGCAGTTTTGGCCCTCATCTATGCCAAAAGGTTGCCCCTGGTTGGTGTTGCTCGGTACTTCAAAGAGAGAGCGCGAGGAGGCAGGAATAAACAGATGGAAGCACGTGTTATTACAGCACCCACAGAGTCAGCAAACTCCCTGCTGTCTGGAGGGAGTTCTCTCCAGGGCAATGGTAAAATGCTCCATCCTCGAGTCAACTTAAGTTAGACTCATTAGAGTGTGAAAGAGACAGTGCTGCATCTTGGGGATGAACCACCTGATAATCAGTCTTTTCTTTCATTGCTTGTACACCTATACCTAGTATAGTACATAACATTTGAAACAATTATATGACTGAAGGGCTCTTCTCTTTCTTGATGTTTTAATGACACTTGCCCCATCCCCTTTCTAGCAGTTGATCTCACCAATATTATATTTTTCTAAGGGAAAAGGAAACACAACCCTCATAGCTGCATGGCTGATGACAAAATCGCATTCATCACAGCTGCTGAAGGGGGAGTGCAGATGGGATTAAAACCACAAAGGGACTGCATAGGAAGATTACTTCAGAAAGTCACTTGGGGTCTAAGTAATAATCCTAATAACCACTGCAAACAGTTAAGTATTTTCTTCAGCACTGCTATTGCTCTGCCAGCTGGGGGAATGTCACAAATATGCAGCTTAGAGATTTTTTGGGTAATAATAGAAACTGCATGTAGTAGAGAATATAATCTCAAAGCATTTACTTATCTAAAAAGTGTTCCTGGTCCTATAAAATAGATCTGTGGAGGCAATGAGCTTGTGTTTAGTGTGTACAGCTGAATTTGCACTCATTCACCCTGGTAGGTTTTTTATTTACTCAACACCCATCTCTGTCTCTCTGTTCTGCCTCGCTCTGCAAGCAAGCATGTGTTGGTGTGAGAGAGATGCTTATTCCGGCTCACTTTTCAACAGACAGCAAAGCAGACAGCATGATGTCCAATGTTTCCTTGTATAAGGAATTTATAAATGAGTGTTCACTCAGACACTGATACTGTGGCAAAGACTTTTCAGGGACTTTACCTAGATGTGATTGTGCATAAACTTCTTTCAGTTCTTTGCAGGGTCCGTGAGATGGATCTTTGACTTGTACCCATTGGTTAGAGTTTCAAATTATAAAAGAGCCTTTCTACTGATTCACTCTGTAAGGAAATGAAAAGGGTGAATAAGTCATAAGAAAACTGCAAACTCAGACTGTCCCCTAGTCAGTTAAGGTTAAGCATCTAAAATGCTTAGTATGAGGAGTACAACAGTTTTAAAGCACTGCCGCAAACACCTCTCAGGCACTATAAGATTTTGGTTTTCTCAGTAAGAGCTTCCCTTGCATTTCTTGTGAACCCAGATTTTTTGCTGATTCCATGAGTAACAGGTAAAGGGCAATGAAAAGGGGATTGAAAAGAGTAGTCTTGTCTCCTGTGTTTTTGTGCTCCCAAATTATGTTCCCATCTGCTGATTAATACTTAAATTGTCAACCTTCAGGAAAAGATCTTTCTGTGCCAGACTTGGACAGTGTTTATCACAAGGGGATCTCCATCCTTCCTAATGGGAATGAATTTTTGTATTTTGGGATGCCAACCTCAAGTGTTACAAAAATATTAAGGATTATAAAAAGAATAAATATGGGGTTCTTATTATTGAAAACATTTACTCTTCTGCTTTCAGTTTTCCCTCTTCCCCATTCCTTAATAGCTATGAGGATTCCTTTGAAATGACGCTGGGAGCTGAGGTTTAAAAACAATATATATATATATATCTAAATGCTGCAATACTTCACATAAAATTGTGGGAGTTGGTGACAACTGCTATGTCCAGAGAAATTATTGAAGCTATGGACTGGGAAGTTAAGAAAAGGAGGGTGTATGCTGAACTGGAGTTATTTGGTGCATGATTTTGCTTTCTTCTACCTTGGACCATCTTGTCTCCTGTCTCATTACTGCACTGATAATTTGAGCTCAATAACAGTGGTTTTGCCACCTAAGTGGCCCCATAAATGCAATGAGCCAAGGCAGAGACAAAGTAGAGCTTTTTGCAGCCATTGCAAGAGCTGCCTTTTGTTTTGAGCTCCTGTGAGCCTGCTTAAGGTTTAAATTCTCAACCCAACCAGTGGATTTGAGAACCCCTCAGTAATATCTGGGCTGACATGTGATTGTTTCTCTGAAAGCAGGATGACCTGGAGTTAAATGCAGTAACAGCTCCGTGACAGCTTCTGTGAATGTCAGGAGTTTACAGTGTTTATCTTTGCTGGAGGGAGAATGTTAGCAGGTTGTAAATTCAGACTGGGTTTCCTCTCAGCTTGGAAGACAAATCCAGCTTCTCTGTGTTGTACAGTTCCCTCCTGCTTCTATTTATATATTTTTATTTTTTTTTCCTCCTGCCTTTCCTTTAATCCCTTACCTAGTGCTATTAACATTGAGTGTTGGAGAAAGCAGCACTTTTGCCATGAGATATGTTAGGAGGTTAAATGACTATCTCTGTGGCTTAAGTAGTGGTATCCAGGTGTCCTGGTTTCAGCTGGGATAGAGTTAATTGTCTTCCTAGTAGCTGGTACAGTGCTATGTTTTGAGTTCAGTATGTGAAGAAATGTTGATAATACTGATGTTTTCAGTTGTTGCTAAGTAGTGTTTAGTCTAAAGTCAAGGATTTTTCAGCTTCTCATGCCCAGCCAGCGAGAAAGCTGGAGGGGCACAAGAAGTTGGCACAGGACACAGCCAGGGCACCTGACCCAAACTGGCCAACAGGGTATTCCATACCATGGGACGTCCCATCCAGTATAGGAACTGGGAAGTGGGGGTGGGGAATTGCTGCTCAGGGACTGGCTGGGTGTCGGTCGGTGGGTGGTGAGCAATTGCCCTGCGCATCATTTGTACATTCCAATCCTTTCATTATTGCTGTTGTCATTTTATTAGTATTATCATTATCATTATTAGTTTCTTCTTTTCTGTTCTATTAAACCGTTCTTATCTCAACCCACGTGTTTTGCTTCTTTTTCCCGATTTTCTCCCCCATCCCACTGGGTGGTGGGGGAGTGAGTGGGCGGCTGCGTGGTGCTTAGTTGCTGGCTGGGGTTAAACCATGACACCAGGCTTCCCAGAAAGCATTTCTTTTTCCATTTCTTTTAAAATAAATAATGGGATACCTGACATCTCAAAAGGACTGGTAATGCTAACAAAGAGTTAACCACAGAAATCAGCCCAAACCAAAGAACTCTGTCACTGGAACATCCCAAAGCACATTGGATTTTTGGGGAAAAAAAATATAAAATACAGCTGACAGCATCCACCTCATGCCTTGGAGCTGAGCTCTTCAAAGCTTCCTAAGGGATATGAAGCACCTATTCCCATTGACAGATGATTTTCCTAGGGTCTCAGGGAATTTCAGTTACGTAAGAAACACTACAAAGGAACAGCCCCTGAAAAATTTCGAATCCCAGGATTCCTCACTGGCAATGGAAAGAATTTATATAATTTTGATGGACAGTGAGGTCACCAAAATATGCAGTTTGGGGGAAGCTGAATTTAGTCCAATTCAGCTGACAGAGGAGGTTTCGGAAATACTGAAATCTGCCTCAGCTGCTTGCAGAAGTACACCTATATTCAAGAAACTTAAGCATTCTGGTTTGGAGATTCTTAAGGATTTGATTACTGCATTTTCAAAGTAAAAGATTTCAATTAAAATATTTCAATTTTTTGTTGTTGTTTTGACATGGCATTTTTTCAAAGTTGTTTCAAATAGATCAGCATTCTAAGAAGTGAAAGGAAAAGGAGTGAAGAGCAAGGCCTAAATACCTATAGATTTGCTGTTTTGACGTTTTAAAGGGTGTTTACCCTTCTTTACAAAAGCTGTTTCCTGAAGGCTTTTACTGGATTTTCCAAGAGAAAGAAAATGCCTGAAGGAGAAAGGATGGTCTGAGGAACAAGATCTTCACTTTTACTATTGATTAGCCCATGTTGTAAATCTAGAAATCAAAAAACCTAAAATTCTTGTATGGATGGCCCTTTGGACTAGCCTTCTTAATGGGAACCACATCTGAAATACTACTATTAGCAGTAATTTATTACCTAATAAATTTAGTACCTAAATTCTCCAGTTGAGACAGGGCTCTCTCTTGCTGCTTACCTGTGCATATGGCTTGTAAATGAAAACCTCTGTAGCAAAGTGGTGGCTGCATAAAGCACTGGTGGAAATCTGCTTGCTAGAGTAGGACGGAGGCAAACAGGGCTCCTATGGCTTATACGGATTCGTGCAAGATACCTGATCCCCCATATTCCCTAAGCAGAGCTGTAGCCGCTTAATCACACTTACTCTGTCCATGTATTTTGCAAATTAAAGGAACGTATTTGAAAGGTCAACATGGCTAACCAGGTCAGATTCTTCTGTTGGGCTTTTGGCTTCTCAACTAAGGCCAGCAACAAGGCTTTTAATGAATATTGTTTTGCCAAGCAGATGTCTGTCCTGTTCATTCAGAGCTGCGGTGAGTTCTAGCAACTCCTTTCACATAGAAAGATGAAAGGAAAAAGATTTACTTAATAAAACAAATCTTGCTTAATTGCTGTGGTTAGTCTCCTGCCTGGGTTTTATGGGTTCCTGCAGCTGGCTTTAATCTCCTGATTTACTCTGGGAACAAAGAAGAAAAGGAGTGAACTTAAATCATGGCAGGAAGAAGTTGAAATTTTTTTGGCAGAGCTTGGGAAGGTTAGAGACTTACTGTAAAATGCAGCCCAGAAACAGGCCACCAGGAGAGACTCCCTGGCTTTTGGGAGATACAGTAAAATAATTTCTTACAATGTGACCTTGACAGTCAGTAATGTCAAGGGCTTCTTCTGGTCTGGGCAACTAAGGGAGGAGGATTAGCGAAGAGTTGCAAGAAACATTGAGGCTCCAGAGAAGACTGACCAAAAGGGGTCAGTATTTGTTAAGTTGAAGCACCAACTTGACAAATACAAACAGATGAGGATTTACACGTGGAAATGAGGAGGATTTAGCGGGAGGGTCCTCTCCCTTGCCCAGCGTGGTGAGGTATGGCATGCCCATGCTTGGCTCATGTGACCCAGGGACTACGTTATAGATGAGCCGATCCCCCCGCTTGGACTGAACCTGCATCTGTCTCTAATATTTACATTTTGAATACTTCATAAAAAAAGTCTTCTGGCATAGCAGCTTAGACAACAGATGCGAGCTAAAGAGACTGTCTGTACAAAGCAGTGGTCACTGATCTAAAACCAGACTGTTCTCAGACCAAAGTACCTCATGCGGAGAATAGCATGGCATTTATGAAGAGCACAGAAGATGCAGAGCTAAGTAACCCTCTGGAAACAAACAGTCTAACAGGAACCAGAAGGTTTAGTGTCTGGAAAACTATTCCACATATTATGGAGCTCGCTGATTATAGGAATTTAGTATTGATTTAGCTTTTTATTCTTCAGGGCAGCCTTGTCTACCCTGCTGCAGTGAAACTTTCTGCTGGACTACAGTTTGACAATACTTCTAACCCCACGTAAGAGGTACCTGATGCTGCTGAGGGTATTGCCCTGATCCCCCTCCACGCCTCACTTTGTGCTTCTGCACTTCCCTGGTAGTGATATTGCTGCTTATCTGATCTTGCAGTGAGCCATCCAAGAAGCTAAATTACCCACTGATTAATGCTACCAACTTAGCTTGCCAGTGAGTCAGCTGGGTGTTAGTGTCAGGCTAAAGGGAGTTAGGGACCTGTACAGCCAGGGGCTCCTAATCAGCTTTGTGCGGTGTTAGCCTACCTGTAACTTCAGATTCTTCCTTTGCCAGTATATTACTTATCTGTATCATAGCACATCCAGGCAATGCAGCCCTGCTTGGATTTGTGCTTTGAGGATGACTTTCTCTGGAATAAGAGAGGTGATGCTCTCTAGGATTAGCATACGTCAGCAAAATCATACAGCATGTGAAGAACTGTGTGGAGTACTCAGCAGTCTGCCCTCTCTATAGGACTGCTGCAGGTGGCAGAACCCTTCCATGGCCATAGCAGTTTTGCAAGATTAAAATCTAAATTTAAATAGGAAACTATAATTTGAGCTCCTGAAATCGTAAGTCACATCTTCAGCTCTGGCTGTTGCTGATTCAATGCCTTTCAGTTACTGTCTTTATCAGCTGTATAGTATTATGCCTAAATACTGCTGAGATTTCTTGTAATTTGAGGACAGTGAAATGGAACAGCTAGATTTTCATCTGTAGTTTATCAGAATGTATTAATTAGAAGCATCATTTCTAAGTTTGACATGTTAGGAAGATAAGGTGCTAAATGGAAATCTTTGTATACAACTAAAAAGCTTTGATTTGGAAATGAAATATTTGCTTGGAAATTGTATATTTGCATAAGTGTATTTGCTGTGAGATTGTGTAAGTAAATGTTTTTACTTGGTCTTGACAAAAATTAAGTAATGATTTCTAGGTAAGCTGCTGGAGAGTTTTTCTGTAATGTCTTTGAGATGCTGCTTGTTCTGCATGCCAGCAAAATGTTTTAAATCTGTATTCGAGAGATTTAAAGAGAGACGGTTACTTTGAGACAAAGCTGAGGCAGACATTTCCTGTGCTATGAATTAATAACCTTAGAAGTTCAAGCAAGAAAGTCTTTCACTGTTCTGGCTACCATGTGTTTATAAAGCTTCAAAAACCTGTTCAGATGGAGTCCTCTATCCAGTGTGGGATTGAAGCTGACCTCTGATATTCTGCACCATTCTTAATGACGGTCTTTCTTTCATCTTCCCATTGCAAGGTCTGCTTTTGTCAGAAGATCAAAAACTGTGCTTAACTTTCAGCACATAGACAATCAAATGCAAATAAATGAGCTGCTGCCCTTAGGTTTTGTACATACGTAGGTGACTTGATTAGCAGGGTCTGTGTTTAGATCCAGAAAAAGGAAAGGGTGATTTTTGTTATTGGGCAGCAGAACTTGGGGCCGTGGTTTAGTTACTACTACTGTTGAGAGCATATAGCCAAAGTGACAGAGGCAATTTAGTGACACCCACAGAAAATACAATAATTGTTTAGAATAACATAGGAGGGGAAGATTTTGACTCCACTTTGGGTGGAAGTCCAAGCTGATAAGTTATGGCTGGTGGATACTTGCAGGTTGTAGAGCTGTGCAGAAAAGCCTCTGTATGAGGACAGCCATCTACTTGTGAATAAGCAGATGTGGCAAAGGGGAGAATTTTCCAGTTGGAGTGGGGAACTATGCACTAAAGAAATCTGGAGTACTTCAGCTGTTTGTCATCTCCATTTATTGTCACTGTACCTCCCTCCCTTAAGTAAACATGGTAAATGTATATATACTGCATAGATTAGGTGGGTAAATACAGGAGACCGTCAAGTAATTTGGCCTTCAGGTCCTCAGTCTCAGGGTTTATTGAGGTAGTATAACTTACAAATTTTTATGTACAAAGTTGGCACTATTGATTTAAAAAATTGATATTTAATCACAAGCATACAACAAGGTCAACGAATCTTTGGTAAAGAATTAAATAGACTTTTCCTTGCTAGCACTCAAACACCAAGTAAATAAAAAATTAAGTGAAAACATTTGTAGCATATGCGTATGGACTGCATTTAAAAATGTATGGGCCTCAGTACTGTCTGACTTTATTCTGATTCATCCATTGACCTTGTTATATAAAACTCAATGCCCTTTTTAGAGGGAGAGTTGCAAATTGTGCTTCTGCATATTTATTTAGGAAGTTCAATCTTCTGGGTGTTTGTACCCTAATTCCAGTGCTAAGTGCAATCACAACATTGATTTTTCTCACCAAACATAACCTACTTTACCCTGGGATGGAATTTTTTTTCTTTAATGGGCTTTATATAATGGCATATGTGAAAACCACTCAACTTAATGCCCCATACTGTAGTTAATTAACAAAATGGTATTGTAGCCACGGTCTTTCATCCTCTGGCAGTGTATTTTACCACTAACCTAGGCCATACAAAATGTCCGACCTAATTAACAGGAGCCCAGGTATTGACTATGTCAAGCTATATGGTGGAAAGAGCAATTTGCAGCTGCTGACAAAGTTGTAATTATGTTGAAAATCCAAACATGAGGAACCTCATTTTGACTGACGTTATGCCATTTCAGAGCCCATCTTCAGGAACAGCTGAACAAAGTATCTAAATGATCAGTTTTTACTTCTCTCCAGTTGCTAAATAACAGTATCCTAAAACACATCCGAACATCTCCTAAAATAGATACTACCAAAACCACACTGGTGGATTTATACAGATTTCAAGATTGGTGGTACTGTTTTCTTGTTAATTAAATGTTTATTTATTGTTCATTTATTTGAACCGTAATATACTGGAGAACTTAATGGGACTTAAAGCCTTAATGAACCTTCAGTAACAGATTTGATTCTCCTTTTACTTTTTCTGTTTTCATCTCTGTGTAATTCAACTGAAGGCATTAGAGATGCATCAGTTTTGTGCTAGTTTTACTAGAGCAAGACAGTAATCTGTGAAGCTCCATAGTGTTTCATGTTACAAATGAGAGAATTAAGCACTTATGCTTTTATACTGAGAAAAAGAAGTTTTCTTTTTTGATGCCTTTAATTGTGTTTTGTCTCACTGTTGAAAAACTGCAATGAGAAGACAAGTACTCTCAATCATTCATGACTACATTTTGAAAGTGTTTTAGTGTCTAAAGATGCAAAAAGACCAGTTTTTCCAAGGAACTTACTTAGGTGCTGAGTCCTCATAAATGTCAAGAAGATATTGACATCTTTTTAGATGGTGATTTCTGCTCAATAACTAACCTTTTGTGTTACATAAGTATTTTAGAAAAATACGATTTTTCACCGTGCTTTAGCCTCTTTGCTGTGGTGAAGCCAGTTGCTGCTGAGTAGAGGCCATGACGAACGTACTCTGGTAGGGTGAAGTTAAGCAGCCCTTTGCCTTCTCCATCCAAAGCTGAGGCCAAGCTACTCACAGAGCCTGGTACTTCTAACTGGCATCCTGCTTCCCACATATTCATCATCTTGTGTGAGTTCGGTGGGCTGGTGGAAGTTGGTCCCTCAGTGTCTTTTGAAGAGAAAGGCTGTATAAGTATCTCTTTTTCTCATTCCTGATGCTTTGTAATAGGACTGAAGGTCAGCAACTGAACATTCCGCACCCAAATAGTATGTTTGCTGGGAGTTCTTTATACAAATGCTCCTTAATTAAGCAAGTCCTCTTTAATTAAACCTCCATACAGTTATTGCTGATGTTATGAGCATCACTAGATAAATACAGTTAACTTTTCCACAGGATGTAACAACTAACAGTGGCAGAAATTTGCATCCTGTAAGAACATCTCTGAGTTACAAAGTCTTGTCTTAACCAACAGCTGCGTTCTCTCCAGGCTGGAGATTTCAAACAGAAATTTCCTTGGGAATCTGTGACAAAGAAGGAATTGTCAAGCAGAAGAGCAACAACCTGCCCACTGATAACGTAGAAGAATATCATATGGAATAAAAATGGGTTATTTAAAAAACTTCAGTGAAGTATTCCTCTGTGCAGTGATGAAGCACAAGTTTGTCGTGATACATATGAACAGAACCTTCCTGAGTCTTCTGTGTTGGGACAAATTTCTCTTTGGGAGAAATTATTGCCAGAATAGAGAAAATAACCTTGAATGCAGGTTTTCCTATAGGTTCGGTCTTAATCATAACTCCAGCCTGCTGTTGGCAGAACATATAAAGGCACACAGTTAGCTGGTTCTGTCCAAAAAAAGTGGTACGTTGCCTTAGATCTGCATTTGTGATACCACTCTCTTGTTTACTGATGGGTTAGAAACATAGCTAATACTTAGCTTAAAGCTGGTATGTTGAGATCTCCATGCCTGAGCTACATTTGGAAGGTAAAAGTCCTGAATTACTCTCTTGTAAACTTTTTACAATTGCTGTTTCCAACAGGGCAAAGGTGAAGAAAGGTGTAAACATTCTCAATGCAAAGACAAGTGACCCTCGGCAGTGGGATGTGAAACAAGAGGTGGGGAATGGTGGAAAGCATTCGACCACAACAGTTATTTGTCAGAGGATAGCACCAAGTTCAAGGAACAGGTATGAAGCCTCATATTCTCGGCACATTAAACTCATTTATATCCATGATACCATTCATTGGTTGAAAGACTTAGGGCTCATATTACCACTACTCATAGCTATTAAACCTGTAGCCTGGAAATCTGGAGACACTTATGTTAACTATGGTACCATCTGCTGATCTATAACAGAGCATCTTAGTTTCCAGGTAATAAAATTCATCAGTTTAAATTAAAAAATGAATAGAATAGGCCTACGCAGGGGTGGGGGTAGGGAGTGTCGTTTTGGCATGAATATGAATATCCTTAATTTTACAGGTTTCTACTGAACATAATTTTTTGGCTTGATAGTTTTGACCTTGTTTCTCTGAACATATCACAGCCTCTGTGGCTGGTTCATCAAGCAAGAAATGAATTCTTCCACAGTGAACCACTGTAACTTTCAAGCATTGGTACAGGATAATTCAAACCTTTCAGTATTTAGTGTCTTGTATGTAATACAGAAGAATCCCTTTTTGCAAAGAGTTTCTTCTTCCAGAACTGGAGATTCCCTTGCTAAGCCATACACTGGTAACTGTCAGAGGCAGTGCATCCCAGGGAGCACTGGTATGAACTGGCCTGCCAGTGCCTGCTTTCCTGTTTAATGTGTTTTTACCGAGACTCGGTCTAGTTGTTCCACAGACATAAAAGCAGTGCTTTTTCAGTAAGTATGATTGTCTTCCGCGGCACATAGTAAAGTCATATGTTGCTGCTTTCAGTGGAAATTATTTTGCTCTTGCTGGGTATCATCTTAACAAACTCTCAGAACACCGCTGTACATGTAGTCCACACAGAGGATTTCCATTGTACAGATCTGAGCAATGCTTCCCTAGCTCTGCGCTTATTATTAGCCTCAAACCTGGGCTCATTGAAGAGTATCGTAAAATCTTTGGTGGATGCTGGGTTGGTTATTACTTTCCTATGCGGTTGGTTTGTACTATCTTCAGGCACAGAAAACCTGAGCAGATTTTAACATTTGTATTCTGTGCCCATTCAGAGTGCCTGGGAAATATTAGACTTCTGTAAAGTGCAGAAATTTCTCTTGTCGTGAGGAACTCACTGATTCAGTGTATTTACACTTGATATCATTGCAGTTAGTGAGATTTTCAGTGGAGAGTTTGTGGGGGAAAGTATTGTGTTTGCATGGCAAGGTTTTGGTGGTGGGGGGTGGGGGTGGTTATAGGGGTGGCTTCTGTGAGAAGCTGCTGGAAGCTTCCCCTGTGTCAGATAGAGCCAACGCCAGCCGTCTCCAAGATGGACCTGCCGCTGGCCAAGGCCGAGCCCATCAGTGATGGTGGTAGTGCCTCTGGGATAACATATTTAGGAAGGGGGGAAAAAACCCCTGCACCACAGAAACCACAGCTGAAGAAGAGAGGAGTGAGTATATGTGAGAGGAACAGCCTGCAGAGACCCCAAGGTCAGTGAAGAAGGAGGGGGAGGAGGTGCTCCAGGCGCTGGACAGAGATTCCTGTGCAGCCCGTGGGGAAGACCATGGTGAGGCAGGCTGTCCCCCTGCAGCCCAGGGAGGTCCACGGTGGAGCAGATCTCCACCTGCAGCCCGGGGAGGACCCCACGCCGGAGCAGGGGGATGCCTGAAGGAGGCTGTGACCCCATGAGAAGCCTGCACTGGAGGAGGCTCCTGGCATGACCTGTGGCCCTGTGGAGAAGAGGAGCCCAGGCTGGAGCAGGTTTGCTGGCAGGACTTGTGACCCTGCAGGGGACCCATGCTGGAGCAGTCTGTGCCTGAAGGACTGCAGCCCATGGGAGGGACCCACGCTGGAGCAGTTCATGGAGGACTGTCTCCCATGGGAGGGACCCCACGGTGGAGCAGGGGAAGAGTGAGGAGTCCTTCCCTGAGAAGGAAGGAGTGGCAGAGACAGTGTGATGAACTGACCCCAATCCCCATTCCCTGTCCCCCTGTGCCGCTCGGGGGAGGAGTAGAGAATTCGGGAGTGAGGTTAAGCCCAGGAAGAAGGGAGGGGTGGGGGGAAGGTGTTTTAAGATGTAGGTTTTATTTCTTATTATCCTACTCTGATTTGATTGGTAATAAATTTATTTTTCCCCAAGTCAAGTCTGTTCTGCCTGACAGTAATTAGTAAATGATCTCTCCCCATCCTTATCTCGACCCACAAGCCTTTTGTTATATTTTCTCTCCCCTGTCCAGCTGAGGAGGGGAGTGATAGAGCAGCTTTGGTGGGCACCTGGCGTCCAGCCACAGTCAACCCACCTCAGGGAGGGTAAAGGGAAAGGAAAAATATATCATTTGAGCTTGCCAGAAGTAAAAACCAAAACAGTTTGAAAGGGAGGACATGGCTTTAGAACAGCATGTAACTGAGTGTATTAGCAACTGCAGAACTATAATAGTCAGGTTATCAAACCCCAAATTAAATCTTCTCAATCCAATTTGCATAAAGTCTAATTAACCCATAAAAATATTTTTAGCACTAATTATGCAAATAAAAGTCAATGTTTTAATTAATGCCTCTTTCATTTGTATATGTAAATAGTTGCTGTCTTCTGAAAGCATGACGAACCTAGGTTTGAATTAAATGTTTTCATACAAGAGCTGGACAAGGAAACCTGGGCTCATGTGTGCTGAGATCCCAGTGGGAAAGCATACAGTGTAGTGGGCATTACAGTTACTGAGTTTTTAAGTGGCACTTGGAGCCCTCTGCACAGAGCAAAAATATTCTATTAAGCTAATTTAATTTGGTTGAGAATTGCAAGTCCCTAATGGGATCTTTCTGTGCTGCCACCAGCTTCTTCAGGCTAGTTTAACAGTGTAGTTTGTTTGGGTGATGTGCAGTTCTGTAGCAAGGTCAACGTAGATGTGAGGTACTGTTCTGGAGTTCCAGCATCAACACAGGCTAATCTTCTTTTGCAGCAAACTCAGCCAACTCATAAATATGTTGGTTAATTTAAGCAGAGAGAGGTGTTTTCCATTGTCTTTGCAAAAGAGCTTCTGAAAAGCAAGTAAATGCAAGTTCGTAGTTCTTGAATGCTTTATGAACATTCACACAGCTTGTCAAGAAGATGATAGTATGTTATTTTTCTTTACATGACCAGCTGTTTCTAGCACAGCTCAGAGAATTAGCTAGCAGGAAAGGAGAATGAAGGGTCTTCCACAGTTGTGCCTTATTCCTCTGTTGCAACCAACAGAAGTAATTTGGCTCTCCCCTTGTATTGTCACATGTCCCCAGTCGGTTGTGAAGTCAGAGTATTACTTAAATTCGTAATAGATTCTCAGTGCATTGGAGTGCTGCCTCCTACAAACCATTTTGTGGTAGCTAGATTAAACTGCATCCAGGATTCATTCAGGTCATAATGGGGAGAGTGATGTGTTGAGTTGTTAAGCACATGAACAGGAAATTCTGGCCTTTATGTGCTCTCACTTACTTGGAAATCTCCCTGACGCACCATGGAGAACCACTGCACTCTTGCCCCTTCATATTGAGGGAAACAAATGCCCATACTCAGTAAAACTACTCGTTTTCATTGCCATGTTGTCTTTCTTTTCTTGCATATTTCTACTATCGTTAGTATGTGGATATAATTACATTGTAAGCACTTTGAAACAAGCAGTTTATATCTTAATGCAACACCACTTAGCAGCTAATATACCTTTCACATTATATAATAAAAACCAAGGGACATATTTTAGATACATCACATCAATAATTGTTTACCATTACATTTTAAGTGGGCCACGCTTTTTTACTTTTTTAAGTAATAGTTGTTCTCTTTGAATTTGTGCTGCTAAAGCCAAGAGCCGTAGCTTCTTAACTTAGATTTATTCAGAAAGACTTTACCACTATAGCAAGTAACTGAAAACAGCTTGAAATCAACAATGTTTGTGTGCCTTATAATGCAATTTGTGCTGAGATTCAAGTAGCTATTGATGAGGATAACAACAGTGTTGATTAGTCAAAACAAGTATGACTACTGCTTGGTCACTTGTTTTCCCTTGTTTCTTGTTTCTGGAGGAAAGCTGGTAGGTTTTAAATGTGTCCCCAGGGTAGATGAAGAGATATTTTTGGTTGCTATTATAACTGTTTCCATATCTTAGTATTGCCTCTGTTTGGTTCCAGCCTAAGGCTTGTGTGGTTGATTTATGGTGTCGCACATCTACCCTGAGAACAGCTTCAGGGAAAAGGCTTGTATTGGCTGTGTAGTTTATTCTGGATTGCCACCACAGGGTGCAAGAACTGTTCCAAGACAGAGCAAAGGTTATTTTTGACCGAAGTAATTTTAATTGTCTTTTTTGTTTTTTTTTTTTTGTTTGTTTTTTTAATAGCATACCTCCACCAGCTGGTATGCTGTCAGCTGTGGGGATGAGAAAGATGGGTTAAGGGTAAGAGCAAGGAGGGTTAGGAGAATTTCTTAAGCTGGCTTCTCTGCCAAAGCCAGAGCATCCTGTAACTGTGGTGTCTAGAACTAAGAAGCAGCAATTGGGGCTAATCTAGGCCTAACTCCTCTTGCTCCTCCAAACCTGGAAGTGGGCTGGAACAAGCTGCCTTCAGTCTGTTCTTGGGCTGACGTTTCTGCCCGTGGATGTTGTACTTTGTTTGTGGAGGAATGGAGTCACCCAGTGTTTTTGATTTCTGTCAACCGGGTAGAGAAACTGAGTGTGGGAGAACGAAGAGACATTTAGAAAAACTGACATAATGGAAAACTGCTGTGATGTAGCACTTTATCCTCTTGGCCTTGAACCTTTTGAGAGGCCTGTGGGCTTACAGCTCTCTAGCCATCTGTCTGATAAAGAGGCAGACTCGGGAAGAGTGCTTCCAGATGTTATGTTTATGTTTCAGACTGTGTCATAATCACTTATTCCCCCTCGCCACACGCGCACACATTTTTGGGGGTTGGTTTGTTGGTTTTTTTTTAAACACTGTCTGGGTATCATTGCAGTCACATGGAAACAGCTAATGATGTTATCGGGTTGTGTTTCATATCATCAGGGCATGGAGAAAAGCAACAAAGCTGTTACAATTCTGTGCAGGTCCCTCCTCTGTCTGGCAGCACCATATGCTGCCAAGGGATGTCAGTAAAGTGAATTCTCTTGCAATTGAAAAATAAAAGTAAAGTGTACATGTACAAAATGCCTCAAACTTGAAAAACTGTAAGCTGTGTGGTGTGTGTCTGGCTATACCTGAAGACAGTCAGTCTGTGCCCAATATATAGACACTGAGAAGAGTATTCACACATTACGACCAGGGTAGATGTTATTAATTCTTTTAGAATCTGGGTCATCTTCCCCTGGCACAGTTTTGGGTCAGAGTGGTTTGCAGAGCTCAGCAGAGTGGCAGTGGTGCCTGCTGACCTCAAAACCTTGCAGTCTGAGCAGAGGACATGGTTTTCACAAGGACTCAGAGGTTTGGTGCTCATAGGTCAGGATTTTTTCATTACAGTTGTTTATCCTTCTGACTGATAATTACGGCTGGATGAGACCTGAGATGGCACATGCCGGTGCTGTAATAGTAGATGCTTGGGAAGTTGTATACATCTTTAGGAGGTCACATCTGTGTCTGTAGAAACTGATTTGTACAAACTGTAGAAATACTTCAGGAGGAGGACATCAGCAGTGGATTTCTTTTACTATTAACCCTGAAAGAGAAACAATTTCCATTCATTTATGAGAAAGTCACATATGAACAAGCATTATGGCCTCCTGAGTATTTTGTTTTAAGCATCATGCATATTTTGGTGCAAATTAGGTACAGTGTTTTAGGCTGCTGGCAAATTACCAGTGCAGCCCTCAGAGCTTCCAAGGTGAGTCATTCTTGTGATGTGCATCTGTCTGCTTAAAATGACACGTGGGAATGTATGCGTATAGCTGTCAATAACACTATAAGAAATAATATAGCTAAGCCTTTACCTACTGCCTTAAAGATACTTTCCCTCCACCCTTTCTCATCTGATTTCCCAAATAATTTATCTCTGCCTGCTGTCTTTGCATTTTAAGATTTCTATTTATGTTAGGATGCCTGCTTCAGGTTAAATTAGGGCACAGATGTCTCCCAGCATACAGTGTAGGTGCCAAAGACAAACTGGACATCTGCACATATGGTGGAGGATCAGCCAGCTGTGCCTTGTAACAATATCTTTTCTAGGGCACAGAAGACTAGGGTTAGAAGGTTGCTTCCCAAAGGAGCCTTTCATATGGCTTCTCTTTTGCTGCTTTGAATGTCAGGAGTGTTTATCAAAGCCCCGAGCTGGGGAGGGAGGAAGGATGAAGAATGTCTCTCGTGTCTCTTTCAGGAGTAGGCTGCCTGCAGGAAGGAGGCGGGTGCTCCGTTGCTGTTGCCTTGCTCTCTCTGTGTGCTGCAGTGTCTAAGCAAGTGTCTGCACAAACTGTCTTGAGAGGGAATGTTTGTTCCTTACACCTTGCTGTCTTACTGAGTACTTGTGGGAGCAGGGCAACTTGTTAAACCTTACGAATTCTGAGTGGTTTCGACTTAATGGGCAGCCCTCGCTTGCATTAAGGAAAAACAAATTCCACAGGAGCCCTCATAGACAAGGACTCTCACTGAGCCTGAAGGACCCTTTCTTTTCAATACTTGCAGTAATGCAAGTTCAGAAAGATCAGATTTGAGATAACTATAGCAATTGTCATGGCAACAACATAAGTCTGTCTAGTTTTCATCTAGCACCTACCAGCCCTGATCCATAACTGGAGTGTTGGCCGTACCAAAATCCAACAACGCTATTATCAGTCAATTGTTTCAGTAGAAATTTGTGTTTAATTTGTCATCAGCATAAATACCTGCTTTCTAACAGATATGGGCTGAGTCAGAAAACCAACAGGGTCTGCACAAGTGTTGTGGAAGATACTAAATGAAAGTATTTTCTTTCTTATCAGGTATGTCACAACATTCTCTCTTCTGTTGGAAATTCAAAGCAAGATGTTATAATCTAAGATGAGATTTTTGAAAGCCTGTTGTTAGGCACTATTGAAATGAATTTTCATGTTGGATTTCAACAGAACCAGTGTTAGACTTGGTCCTGACCATTCAAAAAATACTACATTAGTCTTTACAGATAACTTAACATCGTATTAGCCAAGGAGTAAGGCATTCCCATGAGTTTTCTCTCCAAGAAAAGAAATTAATTAATAGAAATGAGATAAAAAAATACATGAAATGAGATCTATCCATGATCCCTACAGAAGTTCCAGCCCAGTTGCAATAAATTTTTTTTTTTTTGTCTACTTTGGAGTTCCTGGGTCTGCTGGGAAGCAGAAGGGTTGAAGCACCAAGAGAAAGGTCATTCTTCACATATTTCTTGCCCAAATGAAAGCATCAAATTTGTTTGCTCAGCAACTCTTTATAGTTTGGAAAAGCTTTTTACATGCTTATCAAAACCAAATGCTGGAGGCTTAGCCAGTGCATGCAGTAACCCAGCCTTGCTGAGAAAGCTGCCGTCAGTGCCTCCCCTGCTTTCCAGTCAGGTTGGTTATATTGTTTTATTTCATTATTATGTAAATAGAGCAGAGCCCCACACATATTAAATAGAATAGGATGTGCAGTCATGGAATAATGGGACAACAGCTTTACATCCATTCCAAATTGATAGACAGGTTCAATAATTACTGTAATTCCTGATGTCCGGGGTGAGATTATTTTTTGATATCTGACAAAGTAATCATTTCTCAGAGAGTGACTAGAAAACATACAGTCTACTTTTCAGCCTTTTACTTATGTCTGAGCATGTGTTTTGCAGAGCTCCTGGAACATGCAGTAGGAAAAGCTGGCTGTCCCACTTGCATCGTCTACTGAAAGCTGCTGGGTTCTTGCCTCTTCTACACAGCAATCCCTATCACTTTCCATTTTAATAAGCTGTAATTCATAGCGACATCATCCATGAAAATCTCCTTCTGATGTAGCACATTCATGGACCGACACTTCTGTTAATTTTTTCTCTTTGCACTTTAAATAATGAGTTCTAATTTGGGGTGAGGTCAGCTCTTATTTAACTGTGACAGTTGGCATGGTATGGATGTTTTAGCAGCTATTGTAATGTAGCCTTCCTTGTGATTTTGAGACTGTGGAAGATAAGAGACAAAAGATGCAGAACTGGGTGGGAGGAATTTGTGCATGTGTATTTTTTCTCACACTGTCTTTGAAGCAGAAACATCTGCTGAAAGCCATAAACAGCTGAGTTCAGCAATACCACATCATGCTGCCAAGCAACTCTGCTTTCCTCTAACTTCCACAGCAGAGGAAATAAATCAGGCAATAAAGAATGAAGAAAATTTAGGAAAAAGCACCAAAAGCCAAACCTTTCAAGAATAAAGTGAGTAAGATCTTTGTTAGTATTCGGCAGGGCAAATTGAAATATGTTTCTTATACATGTAAGCCCTCTGTACCATTGCTGCCTGAGGAATTTCGTAATAACAAAACTCCTCTGAACTCAAGGCACCTAAAACTGGTCAGGAGAGACCTCTGGAAATAGGCTACAATCTCATAAAAGAGGATTAGATGATTTTAAACATTTTTCTGATCTCATGCCTCTGTCAGGTCAGTAGCAACTAACCAGCTGACAGTGGTAAAGTACCACCGTTTATCCGAGACCTTTACATTTCCTTAGATAAAGCACAATATATTGGACAGGTGAACCATTTGTTTCTGCACTGGCTTACTGAGATTTACTTTTCCACTCAAAGTTACTTTAGTTTGATGTGTTATTGCCTATTTAAAGTACAGATAAAAATCTCTTTGTTTCTTTCCTTTGTTATATAATAATGGTGACTGCTTTATGAAACAGGTGGAAAATTATTATATAGATGCTAAGTCTGTATTGTAAGTCTTACAAGTTAAGCAAGGTTGGTAAGAAAACCAGCAGATCGTGGTAGCTGCTAACTTGGAGGATTTTATGGCATGTTGCTGGTGCTGTGGGCTCCTGCTCCCCACTCATAACAGAGCTCTCCCTCCATTCACCACTCCTGGCTGTCATTTTGGTTCAGATCATTAAGTTCTATTCCCAGATGACCCGTGTATATAATTAAAGAATTGATGTTACTTGTATACCTGCAGTGAGGGACGGTTAAACACTACTCCTGCTACCTTCTTCGTTCAGAGACCACATCATCTGTCTTCTGTTGTACTTCCCTCCAGGCCTAAATAATAGAAAGACAGAACTCAGGTGGTTTTTACACACTGCATTTTTTTTCTCTCTTTTTAAAATTCAAAATTAGTTTAAATGCATTTCATTAGCCTCTTCTATTACATCCATTGCATATCCTCCAGTTGGAGATAGTTGTAATAAAAAACCTAATTTTATAAGCACATTAAAATTATCACTTAAAATCACTTATATGGTTGATACAGGGTTTATAGAGCAAGTTCAGTCTTCTAAACATCTGGCAGACCTAACTGTTGTCTCATTAGCACCACTGAGTTGAATGAAATTAATCTACTGATTCTCACTTTTGTAATTTAAACCAGGGTCATGCCTTACACGATCATAAGGTGTTTGTTTAAACTCATTTGTAGTATCCAGTTCTGTGATTACAAATATATTGGTTTGAATGCCAAACCAGCATGAGGTCCTGAACTTGAACAATTTGAAGACCTGATCTGACAGGTGGTATTAGTGCATCAGTCCAGGTGTGTTTGCTTCTTTGAGACACTCACATCTCAGGCTTAGAAAACCTTGCTCTTCTTCAGTTATCTTCGTAGAAAAATGTTTGCAATAGCTGGGCGGCTAACAAATACAGCTCTCATCCTACAACTCCCTAGTGATTTTTTCAGTATTTCCATGTACTCTTGTCTGTCTCTATCCATCTGCTGTCTATACTAGTAGGCTTGCTGAAGCAGGCAGCATGTTGCTTATTTATACTGTATGCAGCAGGGTCCTAGCCTATGACAAGGCTCCTACTCTTAATAATAGTAATAATAAATAATCACGTCCTTTATCTGGTTAATTCTATGTCTCTGCCTGAAAACAGTTGAACGGATCCATTTCCTGGTGTGAAGCATGTTTGAAACTTTTGCAGGCTGATATGGGGATAATACTAATTTGTTGCATAACTACTAATAGGCCACTTTACCAGTGCTTCAGGCTGAATGAACTAGCATCATTATTGTTCTGCAAACACTTTACAGCATATGAGCAGTTGTTAGCAAACACAACGGTTTATGTAATTCAAGCTGGACGTAACACAACTCGGCAAAACCAAGAACTTCTCGAGTTCTGTTATGACGGATTCCATTCAATTCCCCCTGCACATTTTACATAGTGGGTAGAGATAATACATGCTTTTTTACAAACTTAGAAAGTAAAAATCTTTGCCTATTACAGACAAAGCAACTCCTGGGGTCTATAAAAGTAGCTTGTATCAGAGATCATTGCAGTTTTCCACACATAACTGACACAAGAAGAGTAGTTAACTCTATTAGCTTCTGTAAGTCATCATTTGCAAGTCATAATTTATCTAGAATTCAGGCTGCAGGGAGACCGCTGGTATTTCACTTTCTGGAAATGAAGGAAGATCTTATTTTTCTTCACTATCACTTCATGGTGAATATCAGCAAATACTGACATTTTAAAAGGCAACTTTTTTTTTTTGAGCTGCACAGCCACAGTCCTTTAAGTGTAAATCAGTGTAGAGTTTGTCTTGCTGTGTCAAGTGCTTGTACAAATCATCTGGTTTGAGTTGGTTTTTGTTACAAAAATTGGTGGGTCGGAGGGGACATAGGAAGTGTTTGGAGGATACTGTATATTTCCTGGCAGTTGAACAAGGTAGAGGTGGGCTGCTCTTTTGAAAGGTAGTAGATGTCTGTGAGTTCTTCAGAAAAAATGGTTATGGTCCATCAAATCCTGGCTAAATAAGACCCCTGGCATTCTGTTTCTTTCAGTATATGATATTGGACAATTAAGATCTGTAAGCATATTATTTTGTAACACTTTCAAAATTAAGAATGAAAAATGAAATGGGAGTAGCAATATTATACCAAAGTTGCCAGTGTTTTTTGAATGCACTTTTTGCTTAAGCAAGGAAATTCAGTACTTTTTCCTGAAAAAATCTGTGATGTGTCCTTACTACTTCAAAGGATGAGAATGAAGAGTGTCAATGACTGGTATAAATCAGTGTAGGTCTGCTGAAACAATGTATACCAGTGTGTCCCACTATTATCCACAAAAAACTCCTACAACTTTCCTGTTATTACTTTACCAACATGCTAGTAATTTCATGGGGAAGTAAGTTTATTAAAGAAAACCAAGATGCTTGTTGTAGAGAGTTTTTTGGATAGATCAATGCTGAATTCCTGATTGCTTGCCAGGAATTTGAGTTCCAGTTAAATTTCCAGGGAAGAAACCTTAGCTTCATTGAAGCAAATGGCAAAATTTCTTTTGCAGTCTGAATTTCACTCCAAGTTTAGACTGAATTTTTACTCTTCTCGCTTTCCTTCTCTCTGACATACAGCCCAGAAAACTAGATAATCTCTTTCCTGTTCAAGGCTGTGAACAACAGCTTACATGCTCCCCTTCCATGTGTATACCTGCATACATGATGGTAATTATTACAAAAAGAGTTTTAAGTAGCACCCCATTGATTTTTGGTTTCCATGCTGCAAATTAATGGACTGAGCATGCACTCTTTGTAATCACGCTAGTAGAAATTCAATAATGACTCTGCCAGAGTACTTGAGTGACCTCAGCCACTGAATTCATTCCTATTTTAACTATTTTTAATGAGACTGGCGTATTTAACAATGCCACTGCATGGCTTCAAAGCAAGGTGCCCTGTCAACCAAAGCATTACTGATAGACCAACTAACAAGAATTTCAATGTTTATATCTGTTCTCTTACCCAAAATAGTTTACAGATTCTGTGTGGCAATGTTCATTGGCATGTACTAAGCAAAAGAAATTTCTGATGTATATGATTTGCATGAAATACTCTGTTATAATAGATTTCAACCAGATCAGAGCTCAGCAAGTACCACTGACAATCCTCAAAAGAATATAATCTCTCTGGTTAGTTTAGCAATTGTTCAGCTAGGTTTAGAGTTTTTAATTGTATTTGATTACCATTTCTTACAGTGTTTTTGTCATCTCTGAAAAAGTGCAATAGGGTGATGAGGGTCTCCACTTGGAGATGCTATTTGTTAACTTTTATCTTGAGAAATGTTCAGAAATTTAATGAGACTGGGAAGGAATATTTTAAAACAGATCTTGTTTATTGCTGCATATCTCTCTGGCTATCTATATGTGCATAGTTCCATAGTTTATTTATACTTGCTGTGATTTCCTCACAACAAGCTGATGAACTCCTATGCATTACAGATGAACACTATTTAAATGCATAGCAAATACAAGCTACTCCTAACAGTACTCTTACTTAGGAAAGTTAACCTAGAAATGTTGTGGTAAGTGTAGGGGACTTGATCACTAAGAATTGGCTAGAAACTCAGCTTTTGCTAACATTACTCCCAGAACCATCCAAGAAGGGGATTGTTTCCATGTTCTGTTAATCAAGGCTGTGTTAATTATTTTGACAGGCAGCCTCTCCTGCTCTTTTCAGTATTCCTGGGGCTGAGGTGAGATGAAACACATAGTCGTCAAACATCATATAATTGCCACATCCTTCAGTGATGCAAATCAGTGGAGATTTGTTGTGGTTCACTGTGGATCACATATAAATTCACCGTGTGCGTTTATTAAAAAAAAAAATCTCAGAAGATACCCAGAGTCACAGAACAGACTTCCATTTAGAGCAGAACCCAGGACATTTGAGGGCAGTGGTTTTTACAGACCCTGCTGACTATGTTGTGCATAAACAGGCTCTGACTTTGTAAATGTTTGAAAAGTGTGAACTCTTCACCATTATCCGCTCCCAGAGGAATACTGATTTCACTGGCTTGCTTTGAGTGCTACACCTCAACAACTGATTTTGAAAAGATGTATCTGTAATTTGCAGTAGAATTTATGCTTTTTTAATAGGAGTTAATACCTAACTATCAGGACAGAAAGAAATAACCAGGGTTTTAATTTGGAGCCTGATTCAGCATTCAGTGAAGTTTAGAGAAGACTGTCCATTAGGTTTGAGTCCTGCTCTTGATGAAGAACTTTACAACAGCTTGTACATCCTGAATATGTTTAAGAATACAACTACTAACTATGCACACCACTGAGCACAAGTTAATTGCTGCCTAAAGGACAGAAGATGAAAAAACATATCCTTTCAGCAACTCTCAGTTGTTTTCTTCAGGTTTTCCCATCCAAGTCCTTTTAGAGCCTCTTTTTATACCTGCTCAATGTGCAGGCTCCAACATCCCTCTACCTTCTGTTGTCTATTTTTAAGAACCTTTACCATTTCATCATTTTCTGGTTTTACTCTCCTTACTAACTAAAGGTTTGGGATGAAATTTGTTATTGATTCTTGGTATAATGACAACATCTACTGCAGGATCTGCTTTATGTCTTCCAGTCTGGGTTTGGACCTTAGTGTCTCTTTGTATCCTGTTAAATAACCTGACAGAGATTTCTCTAGTCTGTCTTTTATGGGACTATTGGGTTTTCTGTGTAATGATGCCCCCTTTCCCAGCCACTGAGGAGATTTGCATTAACTGTTGAATTCTTTCACAGTATTAATCAAGTCTTAGTTTGGAGTTATGGATCCTGGAAGGGGGAAGAGTTTGTGGTGGTTTCTCCTCATTTGGGTAATATAGCAGCATGCCTTTCACATTAGGAGCTTTAACATTTGTGTGTGTGAATATATATTCTTTTGTTTGTATTTGCCAGGCTTATAATGTCAACTTGTCATCATGCCAGTGATCTATTTGTTCCTTTGCCAAGTTCTCAAGTAATTTCCTAGGTTGCTAGAAAGGATATTCCTCTTTTCTACAGTTCTGCAAATTTAGCTGTGGATTGAAGAAAAATCAGGCATCCAATTCTGCCCTCAGTGTGCACCAAGCAGCCACTGGCAGCAGCTCCCGTGGAGAGATCATTAGCCAGCTGTGGGAGTCCTGTGTTTTATTCCTTTCTTCTTGAGATCATCTGAACCCACATGGTCCTCCTTCTAAGAAAGCACATACAGCTCTTGCCAGGGTCTCATGAACAGTATGAAATAATTGGCTGGAGCACATTATAGGCTCCTTCTGGCCCAAGGCTTGGCTCACTCCCCATAAAACTTGGATACAGAGGAATGAAAGATTTGCACTTGGGTCACACAGTCTGACCCAAGTGGAGCAAGGGTGCAGCATGGACATGCACAGACACATGAGCAAGAGAGTGCACCCAGACCCCACAGTTTGGCTGTAACCCACACATTGGATGGACAGATGCTTTAACTACCAAAGTGCAGTAAATCATTTGTATTCATCAATATCTATCATATTTTCTGTGGTTCCAGTTTTGGAGTTCCTTGTGTACCTTAGACAGAGAAAGGAGTCTTAGTGTCAGTGACAGTCTCTCAAGATAAAAACCCTAGCTTATTTGGAGTAAACAGTTGACTGAAGTAATTGTCAGGCTTTATTATAGCTGTTCCTGTATTCTGTAAAATTATTCACATATATACAAGCATGAGTTCATTTTGCCAGGAAGCAAGACCATTAATCCTGCCTACTTTCAAGCCATGTCTTTGTGGACTGTGGTGGGTGACTTAACTGTTCAGATTACTTAGACCTTTGGAGACTTCATCCCTTTGTAATGTTAATGACTGCTGAGTAGCTCATCCCTGCATGAGAATTTTTCTTACATTTAAGAATATTTTTTCTTTTTAATCTTATATTTTTTCTTATATTTTCTTATATTTCCCTATGTTTATATAGAATTTCTTTTATTTCTTATTTTATTATATATTTAATGTTTTTTCTTATAATAAATCCTCTCACAGAGGGATTTGGTTTCTGAAGAGTTAATTGCTCCCTGCTATTTTACTCACGAGCCAATTGAATCAGATAATTTGCTGTTTCCTGAGTAATGTCAAAGAGTGTACAGAAAGATCTTTTGTTCCAATTAAGATGTTAAAGAGGGTTTGAGGATTCCTTTCTATGCAATTCCTTTTCATGTAAGTTTTACAGTATGTACCCTACAAGATTTAGAAATGCTGCTATTTAACCATCTATGCATATAATTAGTCAGTAATTGTTGAGATCTAATGCTCTCTTTAGTGTGTTTATTAGAACTATTCCAGATAACTCTGAAGACAGATTCAGGAGAGTGTATAAACCCTTTAGTTTTATAGTTGCTGCCAGTTTTTCATCTTAAGCAAGGAAAGAGATGGCATTTTCCTAGGCACTGAAGTGCTGAGGTTCTTGCCCCTCAAGTTCAAGAGCTATCAGCTACTGATAGTAGTCAACAACTTGTTTCTGTAGGAACCCAGCCTACAACTGTGTGTAGTATAGAAGCAAAGAGGTGCTTGTCCAGACCAAATCTCTCCTGAGCCTTTAAAAGTTTTCTGTCTCTAATTAAAATCAAGTGTAGATTATGTAAGCATTTCAACTTCTGTCTTCCATGTCTCTGTATTACTCTTTCTCAAATCCTAATGCTTCTGACTCCAATAGCCAAAACCTCTCAATTATTGTCACACTCTGAGTAGCTTAATGACAATAATCCTCTGTAGGAAAAAAAGGTAGTTTATGTGAATGGAAGTGATTATTAGATGCAGGAAAAAGATGCCAAAAGTCATTCTCTCTTCACTAACTAGATGTAGTTTAAATTTTAAAAGAAGGTATTGAAGTTACTACTCTTGGAAGGGAATCTAAAACTATAATGGTTGTTCTTTTTATAGGGGAAGTCACATTTCTCCTTGGGGCTAATACCATAAGGTTCTTTGTTTGTACTGAAAACAGCATAGTACTAAGTAAAGAATAGAGATCTAAATTATTAGAAATATACTTTAAATATATAACTTTATAGTTTACAGTATACCGTTTATGGTGTTGGCTTCCTTCTGTGCATTCCTACCCACTAGGCTATGGAAACAGAGAGTTTCCATATTGCCATCGGTCAGTGACAGTATTTTGACATTTGTACAAAGGAATGTATATATCCAAACCCAAATCTGTTTCCATTGAAAATAAAATAAACTGTGATGATACCTGAAAACTTAGGTTTGCAAGTCTGGAACTTAGAGGCTTTTCCAGAGTTTTCTAAAAGTGTGTAAAGTTAACCTTCAAAGTCTTTGTAGGACTGGCGTCCCTCTAGTCTCTTCTGTAAACCAGTTTCCACATTCATCTGTCTTTTTACTCTGTCTTAGACTTACTGATGTGGGTAGAAATCACCTCCCTAACTTCTCCCTCTTCTAAGATATATACTGGAGATAATGGCCATTATTCCTCTACTTGACATTCCAGGTTAAAAATACCAAATGCACTCAACTCAGTCCTCCCTCTAGTTTCAGTCATTTTCTGGGGAGGACATTGATTTGATTAATTACCCGTTTGCAGCAGAAATATACTGAAAGTTGCTCGGGTGACCTCTAGATCATCTAATGGCTGATGCATGGGAACTCACCATCACAAGCAGAGCTTTGGCCTGTGCCAGTCTCGGGGGCCATAGTGTCAGAAGGGGGAAACAGTTAATGTCTTGTATCCATAACATTTACTTTAAACCCAGTGCACTTTCTCCTAGGTGCTGCATTGTGGGATAGCATCCAAACATTTCTTAATTCTTAGTGTTTCAACCTCTTCTGAGTCATGGTATCTGCCACTGTATAACGATGACCAGAAAGCTGTCCGTGCTCTGGGAGTGTTGTGCTATAGAAGAGCTGGATTATATGTCACAGGGGATCCAGAAGGAGCCTCAGCAGTGCCCATGTATTAATGACCCATTGTCATTAAGGCCATCCAGGCTTGTCTAACACAGCCCTCCTTCATTCAGCTTAAATTTCTGTTAAACACTGCTTAAGCCCCCAGAGACAAGAACTTTGCTCTTATGTGGGGTGGATGCAGCCTCTGCACCTTACTACTAAAGCTATGGCAAGCAAGGGAAGGCTGTGCAGCTAATTCTAAGTATATATGTTCTTTAGCTCTCTCCCCCTCACCAAGCCTTAAGCTTGTTGCCTAAAAATGCCCTTTACAAGAAAAAATCTATAGTGCTCCAGAGCTGGCTGGTTTGCTAGTGACCTGCCTGTAAGGACTGCATTACTCGAGTATTCACTTGTCCTTTGAACATGAAAAGGCAGACAGGTGGAGCCTGGGGTATTACTTGGTGGAAAGTAAACATTTAAAAAGCACAAAGTTTCAGGTCCTTATTGGTAATGAAAAGTGCTATTTTCAAAAATGCCATTTGACATTTAGAAGATAAACTGGTATTGACTTCCTGTGTGAGTTGAGCTCTTGAGTATCTGAGTCACTTTTGGAAACCTGCATTGGCCATCTGTTTCACTTAGGTTTTGCAGTGCCAAGTGAAGCAATGCATAAATACTTTGATGACTATAGTTTGTAGTACCTAAATTTAAAAAAGCAGTTATTTCAACAGTCTGACACCTATTGGAATTTTCAGAAGTTCTGGGGCCTCGAATTCCCACTGCCTGAGAGAAAGCAGATGTGTTTGAAAGCAATTGGAGTTTGAAATGAATTTGTGCTTTTGAAAACCTCAGAGCTACCCCATCACTTTTAAAATTGGAATTTAGGCACTTCCAGAAATTTCACCTGCCATCCCAACCAGACGTCTGACAACAGAACCTGAAAACCAAAAGTATTTCTTAAAATGGGGTAGAAAAATGAGATGTAAAATGGTAGCATATATAATAGGAACCTTCTATTGCAAATTTGTCTATAGATTCTGAGAATGTGCATGGAGGACACAGTTGAGACTGAAAACACGGGCATTTGGGGCACCGGGAATGCTGTTTCTGTTACTGGTTCAAACTGAACATGGGCAGGAAAGGCAGATATGGCTATAGTCCAGCATAGAGAGAGTATGCCAGCTTTTGAGCAGTGCTTTGGAATGGGAGGGATAGCAAGAATGATTTGGGAAGAACTTGGCATTAAGAAAAGAGCTCTATTTTGAGCTTGACAACAGAGAAGACAGAAGACTTGAGATTGATGAGTAGAGGACATAAAAGAATAGGTGGTTTAAAAGTCTAGCTTAGGAAAAGTGGTAGCAACATCCATGAGATGCATGAGAGTCAGGGAGCTATGTAGGTCAAAGCAGGAGAAGTGCACAGAAGTAACTGTGCCATTGAAATGGAGAAAGTAAGAGAGGAGATGCAGGGACCTGCTCCGGAGCTGCCCTGTGGAGTCGCAGGGGGAAGCAGGGCTGTGCTGAACACGCCCTGGGAGCAGTGGATCACTCTTGTGCTGGCTGCCCGGCGTGCCCTGGCTGGTGTCCACGTTGTCTGAGGCAGGAGGGGGAACAGCAAGAGGGAGACAGCTGAAAATAGCAAAGTTAACGTGAAATCGATAGTCATGTTTGTTCTTGTTCCTTTCTAGTGTAAGCAGGTGACAATCCTCATTCCTATATTTCATTCTCTGCTATGTGACTTAGCAATAATAAACTCTTCCTTTAAGCTCAATAAGGATGTTCATAGCAACTTTTTATTGCACCTCCTTTGTTTTAACTGGAGTTCAACAGTTCCTTACTGCCACATTGTGAAACTGGGCCAGATAAACAGCAGAGTAGTCCATCCATCACTGCTTTAATTTTGTGCCTTGAAGGAAATGACTACTTTGGGGAAACAGCACACAATGCAGTTTGAACAGCCATCTCCAGGCCATTTAACATCAGGGGAGGCTCATAATGAGAGCTCTCGGTGCTCTGGCCCATCTTCATAATGTTTCAATACCCAATTTTATTTGGGACAGTTTCCATAACTTTCCAGGATTATGTCACCTTCCTTCCTTTTTCATTTGATAGTGAATTTGATACTGCTGAAAAGTGGCTGTTCTGAGAGCTTTGGAGACTGTAGAGAGTTTGTTGATCAAAGACATAAGGAACAGCAGCAACTTCTTACTGGTCCTCCCCTGTGATACTCCTTGAGCAGAAGGACAATGAAATCTGGAAGTCCATATAATTTTGAGCACTATGGGTTTTTTTCAGATTTGTAATGCTTGATGGAAACAGTTCTATTTTGATGCCATTGCATTTTCTGATGACAAAAATTGAGTTGGTAAATTGCAGCCAGTGCTCACTCTTACTTCTGGATCCAGATGACATGGATACAAATTGCCAAGGTTTATTACAGTAACATGCCAGTGAAAGCCAAACAGAACTGTAGTCTGAGTCTGCCTCTGGTTCATTTTACTGCATACAGATTGTAGTAGTTTCTCCTGTTAACATTTCCCACACCAGTCAGCTTGACCATATACAAAGTCTTTGATAGGTGTGATTGAGAGAGAATGTAAAATCCATATGGATATGACTATGGATAGAAATCTTTTTGTAGGAAGCTGTGAGGGCTTTACTGGGTGTGTCACCATTTCTTTTTCTCAAGAAATATTTCCCACTTTCAGAATTCAAAACCTTTTAAGCTACTAGGTTTTGTTTAAAGATGGCACTGCATGTTTGTTTTTTTTTTTTAAATCCATTCTAATTAACTGTCTATTGATTATTGTTAAGGAATTTAGAACAATGAAAAGTGTTCAAGTTTATTCCTGTGGCTGGATCAGGAGTATATAAAAGCCTTCATTTTGTGATTGCTTAGCTTTAACATGAATTAAACATTCATTGCCCTTTCTGGATAGGATGGAAGTGGACTGGTTAACATGATAGTAGATGCAAATAATTTTTAAAAGATTTGATTCCTACTATATAACCTCACTGATTTCCTTTATAACAATGTCAGAGTACTCAAAGGCCCACTCACATAGCAGGCAGAGCTCTGCAAAATCCTCAGGACTCAATTTAAACATGCACTTATTGTTTGTGTCCTCATTTCTCTGATGAACTCCTGTATGACCTTGGGCAAGTCGCTTCATTTATCTTTTCCCCAGCTTGCATATCATAAAACAGGCTAATAGTACTGTACTCCCAAGAGCTGTGCATAAAAATTCTGTCCGAAAGCAGTAAGAGAAACGTATTGCTATTGTTATTGAAATTATGTATCTATTTAAGCAACATGTCCTTATGGTCTTATGCATCATATGAGTAGACCCACTGAAGGCATCAGGACTCTTTACACATTGAAAGTGGTTTGCTGGACAATGGCCAGAAAATAGGGATGAACCTATAACTAGTAGATATTCCCCAAGGCATTTAGCAGCATGAATTATGGTACAGAACCATGTTAGGAGAGTGGATAGATATATAAATAATTGTCATCAGGATTTAAAGTCATTCAGGAGGCATAGTCTGCTTTGCATGTAAACAAATGTAGGTCTTGAGGGAGTCTGTGTCTTGGCTAAATCTGCTCATGCATAAATCCTCTTTTTTAGGCTTTATATTTTGTAATCATTGTAATTTAAATTCAGCTACAGTCCACAGGATTTGCACATTTTACCACTATTAAGGAAGTCAATAGGAGCTGTGCATCCCACTCACTGTAGCTGCCCTTCAATAATTAACTCCTTCCCATCTCCTAAATCTGGAGTCAGGCACTGCAACAGTACTTGAGACAGTCTTTGAGAGCATTCAGCCTGGGAATTTGCATGTAAGGGACAATTAATTCAGCTCTTTTGTATTTGTCTTCTTACTTCTGTCTTCTTCTCTTTCCTGAGATACTAAGCTGCTGACTTTGTTGTTGCTGGGTGAGCAACTGCTCCTGCAATTATCAGAAGGTTGGCCCATCCCCTGTTAACTTTTGTGCCAGGGGATCAGACCGCCAGGCAGCACATTCCCTGAACCCTTTGGTTTCCTTCTGATGTTTATTTGGCATCCTTCCCATCATGCACATTGCATAGTATTAACCAACTGCAAGTGTTCTCCCAGCTAAACAAATTCTTCAGACCAAATTCATCACTGAAACAAACTGATACTGGGAGATGCATCCCCAGATGATAAAGCCTTCCACCAGAAAAATATTCTGTTCTGCTATTATCCCTTTTTTTAGTTCCTTCAAGTGTTTTCATTTTATGCTGAGAAAGTTGTGATTGTTTTGTAGTAAACAACTTTCCAGGAATGAAAAATGTTGCTTTGCCCATGGAAAAGAGGAGACAGATGTTCCATAGAGTAGGAGAGAGAGAGAGGAAAATACCCAGGCTTTTACCAATCAGCCATGTTTGAATTTTTTTCCTGTAGTTAAAAGTGTAGAATTGAAACTTGCAGGAGTGGGAGTGTTGTACATTACTTCACCTCAATCATCCCTGCTAAGTATTATGATTGCAAGAAAGGGATCCTTAATATCCCTGTTACATGTGGAGCATTATATTAACTCAGAGAGGCACTTGGGGTTGGCTTTTTTTTCCTGGAGGAAATAGTGAAGTTTGACAGGTACTTTTGTAAATGAAGACAGTAAACAGCTGTTGAAGATGATAATGTCTGAGTGGTTTTGTTGTTTCTATGAAAACTTAGTTACACTCATTTTAGATTAATTTTTCGTTGTCTTCTGTTAAATGAGAATTGCTTACACGGCTGCTTCAAATGGAACCTTGATTGCTTTCCATCTACTGCCAAAACCATAAAAGACCAAAAAAAAAATCAAATGCATAAAAACATTTATGAGCAGTGATACAATAAATTCGTGCTATAGTGCATTTTAATTTGATAAATTAAAGTTTTGCTATGCAGCAGTTTGTGTTCATGTGTGAGAGAGGCATATACATTAGCCATTTAAATTCAATACTGTGTTAAACAGCAGTAAAAGCAATTCTGGCTGCTATTGGGAGCCTTTGGTGTGATATTACGAAATATCCCAAAAGTCTGAGGTACGGTGTGGGAGAAATGAAATGAAATGTACTCATGGAAAAGGAAGTGGAAGGATGGTCTTGCAGCAAAGCCACCAGTGATTTGGAAGATAGAGCTTCGGGTCGCGCATCACCCACAGATTTCCTGCGTTCGCTTTGCAAGTGCTTTTCAGCAGCGTGGAAGGAAGGGGTAGCCCTTGCAATCCAGACATGGTAATGAAGGTTAGGTCCAGTTTCTAGCTGCTGCAGATATTTGGTGTGATCTGGAACAAGTCACTCGATTTTCTCTGGGCCTCATTTTTCCATTTATAAGTGGAACTAATAAACATCCTTTCACTCTTTTTCTCATTTTTTTTGTCTGTGTGGGTCACAAGGTCTCCTGCTATGTGAAACCATCTTCTACTATGTAATATACCGCTTAGCACAATGGTGTGCCAGTATTCAGTGAAATACTGTAAAAAGAAAGAAGGGAAAATAGTTACAAAGAATCTAAGCCATAATTCAGTCCTGCTTTGAAGTATGTTAGAGGCATTTAAAGCATCTGCTGACTCTCTGCATATGGATGACTTCACCCAACATGGATATTTCTTTGAGTCTGAGAAAGTGGTCAGGATCTTTTGTTTGTGAGTTCACGGAAGGATCAGGCAAGTATGAATGAAGGTCATTTGTTTTGTTTGTTAGATCACACACTTAATAACACTTGAGTCCTGTTATGACCTTTTACAGAATTTTGTTTTGGCATAAATGTCAGGAAATGCAGCCAGGAATGAAAATATTGATAAATACATTGCCAGGATTTAAACTGTAACTTAGGCTCACTAAAGAACAGATATTTAGGCAGCCTTAAAATTTTTTGAAACATTTCTCATCACCAGTCCTTCATATAAATACTTCTGAAAATGTTTCTAAATGCACATTGTTTTCCCTCTGCAAGGCTTCACACCATGGAAAGCGTTGCTCAGGAAGGGAGATCACTGCCTCTTTAACAAATTGGTATTTCAAAGTTCACTGCAGAGTCATTTTTTATAGCTTCTTCACCCAAAAAGGTTCAACTCCGATGTGCCAATACATTTTTAAGGAGCTCCTGTTTTTCTTCTATTGAGCCAATTCTCTTGACAGGCTTAATAGAAGGACAGGCAAGACAAATGACTGGTGTGAGATCATACAGTTAGTCCGTGACCCCAGAAAGGGCTTTGACACAGACTCTTAACACTAGCCCACGTGTTACTTCTGTAAGCCAACAGCATACAGCTAACAGAGATGCCTGCCACTTAACCCAGGGCCAGTTACCAAAGCTTTGAAGTAGGGAGAGAGAAAGGGGCAGCAAGTGAGCAAGAGAATTTATCTATAAATAGAAGATCTGATCTGAATCCCCTTTGGCAATGTTCCCCTGCATGGAAAGGGCCCAGGTTGTGTGGTTAATATCATAGGAGGTTGATGGTAGATCTTGGCTAGCTAAGGATAATGTAAATCTAATGTATAATTTGAGAACTGAGAATGTGGAAGGGAAGTAGGTGTAATTTAAGCTTGACAAATTCAGCCTGTCCAACATGTTTTCTTGCATCTCTCTTACTTCCCACTGTTTATATATGTATACACACACATACACACAGCATTTCATTCACAACTTTGATGTCCTCAGTTCTTTGGCTTGTTGCAGATGTTTTTGTGCTTGCCAGTAAATTACATCAATGATTCCAGAAGCCTTTTTTTTTTGTCTGCTGGCATAGGTAGAACATGGAAGTAGTGTACAATAATTTAATAGAGCCAGCTAAGATATCTTCTGTTTCTTCTCTTCCTTTTCTCTGTCCATTTCAACAAGACATTTTCATTCTGTGAACCAGATCATCAGCAAGAGGAATCGAACAAAAATCCACTGATGTCAGGAAATAATGTCAATTTACACTACATGACATCTGGTGGAGATGAAGAGACAACCTCCAATAGCCTAGAGCACCTCTTACTTCCCGGTATTGCCTTAGACACAATTTTGTCTTTATATTTGAATACTTGGAGCTCAGTATTCCTATAAATCCCTTTTTCTATATTCAAAACGCTCCATCTGCTTTGGGAAACCCTTTAAATTAGTCATAAAGGCCAAGTCTCTTTATAGAAATAACTCGATGACACAGACATCTTATCTGCAAAAATAACAGCTAACTTCCTAGTGAAACGTAGTTCTTGGAAGAGCTGGCAATGCTGCTGAAAATTATTAAGAAAATATTTGTCCACTTTCAAAAATCTTTTCGATTGAATGTCATGTAGATATGAGCATGTTTAGAATGTATAACAGACTGTGAAGACCGTTGCATCCAGAATACATTAACCTCTTTCTTTCTGGTACAAATTGTATATTCTGCAGTCAGCAACAGTACGTTGTTTGCGTGATTTATAACCCAGATTTGACAGTTTGTATGTACCATGTTGGCTTAGCACTGCTCCCTCACCAGAGCAGCAGAGTTGAACACCCCTGGAAATTCAATTCTTAATGTCAGATTGCTCCACAGAGATTTTATCTCGGCATTAGTCAGAATTTAAAATTTCTGGAAGTGACAGTTTTTCTTCAGGGATTTTAGCATGAATTCCATTGAACCAACAACACCTGCGTTTCTGTTGTGATATAGAGGCACTATATTGATCAGGGTATTTGAGGTAACCCAAACGATTCAGGTCACCTAATGAATCAGGTCACTTCAGCTACAGCTATTTCCTTATTTTGTGACCAAAAAAATGAGGGCACAAACATGTACTTCTCATGGCCAGGCATGGACAATCACTCAGCCATGTGCATTCCTGAAATCTCTGTCTGTTGAAATAATCCCCAAGCAAAGAAAGGGTTACTGTTTGTTGTCCAGTCCTTTGCAGCCTGATGTTGAATAATCTGCCAAGTGATGCTAAAGCATAGGGCTTGTCCCAGGTGAAGGTAATAACAAAGGTGCAGAACAGAGGAGAATCAGACTGTGACCCCAATTCATTGAATTAATGGGGGGAGAGGGGCAGCAAAAGGAAAACCCATCTAATATGCAGTGCAGCCAGGTCATCTTCGGGAGCAGAGCATTACAGTTGGTGGAATATTCAATAGCAGCCTACAAGCAGCTCTCTGCTGGTGGAAAAGGTCATCTCTTGGTTTGCCTTGGGCATCAGAAAATACTTTGAAAGTGCCCTGGCTTCTCTAAGCTGACAGTGCTGCTGGAGAGAGCGCCTGAGGGTACAAGAGAGGTGACAATGGAACAGTGGCCCCACTCCCATCAAAATCAAAAGGAGAACGCTGATTGACTTGAGCGAAAGTAAGGTCAGGACCAAAGTGTTGCATGTAACATATTTCAGTGTTGTCATCATACTGATTTTTCAGACACAGGAGAATGCTTAGCAATATTCACTGTACAGCTTCAAGAGTTTTGAGAGATGTTGACACAAATTTTAATAGATGGATCATTTCCTGCATGCTACGGTTTCTGTATTTAAAGAAAAAGTGCTGCATGCTGAGGGGAATAATAATATGTCCATGATTCACTCCTTTTATAATCTTGTTCTGAAGGGGATGCATCTGACAGATTGCTACCCCAGGAAAATCAAACTAGATTAAGGATCTGTAGCTGGGAAGAGGCCGGAAGGGGCAAACTCCTTTATATTTGTACTGTTAATTTCCAAGACCACCCAGCCTACTTGGCTGTCATCCTTCCCCCTTTTTAACCTTTTTTTCATACTGTTCCTGCAAGACTGCTTTATCAAATAAGAAGCCATGGCAGCGTTCTTGGATTTTCTTTGCATACAGCTGTAAGTGCATTTTCCCATTGGCAGTTCAGATGAGGGTGTAGCACAGCTTGGGCTGACAGACGTCTAATGGTTGTCTTTAAGAATTGTCTCTTACCTGACATTCACGCAGCTGTGGAGTCAATTCTGCTGGTGTTCTCATACAGGAGCAATTAACAAGTGTAAGAAGATTTCTTAACAACAGGCAAAGGTGTAAATACAACTGAATTACCCCAGTTGAACCGTTCATCTACTGAAACGAGCTACTGGGGCTCAGCTGAGCAGTCGTGCTATGGCAATCCACAGTAACATGGCCATTTGCGCTCCTAAAGCTGGGCCTTCTGACCTGGGGTTAAGGAAGAAATTGTTAATGACATCTGTAATTTTTAAAGTGTCTGCTGGCATGAAGCTTTTGCTTCCAGCAAAAGTACTTGAAGCAGCATTTCAGGGGAGCAAATTGGGCCAAGAGATGGCTGATAGACAAATTGATAGGATTCGAGATCTGGAGATTTAGTAGAAAGATAATTAGCAAGTAGTTATTACAGATCCAAATTAAATCTTGTTTATAAAATGAAGGAAACCTTTATGTATGAAACTCACACCATTTCAGACCATCTGTAGCATAAAGTGCAGTGCGATGTGGGCAGTTCTTTGTAAATAAACTTCACCCTTAGAAACCAGCAAAGAACCTGAGCACGTGGCACTCTCACCCCTGTAAATCTCATCAAGCTTCGTTGCCTCCTGCAAGTACCTGCCAGGAGAAGAGGACTGTGAATCTGATAATGCACACTTCTGTGAGGATTTCCTTGTAGGATTGATTTTCTACTCTTTTCCTGTTCCATCTTCACTTAGAGAGAAGAGAACCCTTAATTTAGTTTTGAAATTAAACTAATCGGACTTACCTGCTGGTTAGATTGAAGCAGCAGAAGGAAGCCTATCTGTGATTCAGGGGTGAGTCAGCAGGTGTTCTCCTTGTCTGCAGTCTTGAGTTCAGCTCTGATACATGGATTTGTGTAGGACAAATTCAGACGGTGAATTTCACCCCACGTGACTGCAAATCATTAATTTCCACTACTTCTTCCCATGCATCCCAAATACCTATTTCAGACCTGCGCTGCCATCAGCCTGCTGGTGACAGATTATGATTTCATAAGAAATAGTGTTATCACAGGTGTGTTATCTTAAACGTGTGTATTCCTCGTGAACATGATTACTCCTGCTTCTTTGTACTCTTTCTCATCTCACTGAGCGTTGCACCACTCTAATCCCACATATATATGCTATGTGTGCAGATGAGTTTTCACTATTGGCTTTGCATTTCTTCAGAGCCTTGGAAAGCTGGACTTTCATCAGTCTAATTTCACCTGTCTGATCAAGCAAAGTGTTGAAAGTCAGCAAAGAGCAGGAGCGGTGACTAATACTATTGAAGATATCAGTAACAAAGGGAAGGCTTGTTCTTCAGAATCTTTTTTCCTTCTTTCTGGCAGTGTCCCCTAAATGTCATTGGTATAATTACACAAAAACCTATTTCAATTCACCTAGTGCAGAAAGGCACTGAAAGAAGGGTATAAAAAGGCAGTAATGATTGCTTGGAAAAAAATCACTGTAGATTTTTAAATCTTTGCTTTGGGCTGTGAGACAAATGTATAACTATATGGTGCATAGAGAGATTCTGTGCTAGACTTGTTTATTACTTTCTGCAATAAAAAACTCGCTGTTGTTTAAAGAGTATTCTGATATCATGCAGCCTATGGTTCCCCCTAGCACTCCTACACTCTTCCTGGGGGTCAAGTTAAGATGAAGTTTTTTTCCCAGCAATGGAAAGTTACCTCTATAAAGCATGACATCTCTCAAAAGCCTCATCCAAATCCATTGTGTTTTCTTGCTTTGAATCGGGGCCTGATTGAGTAAATTTGAAACTGAGACTTCCCAACAAATTAGACATAGCTATTTTCTAATTGAGGTGCTGTAGGGAAAAAAACAGATTTGGACAGAACCAGAGATGTCAGAGTCATCACTTCAAAGTTGCTCTTGGAGTTTATCTGTAAGTGTTTTGTCAGTCGAGTAGGCACTTGCTTTTCTCACAGGCCATTTAACATTAGGATCGCGTCTCCTTCATTTGTCTTCTTGAAATATTGAGGACACATTGCTCTTCATGTGCCTGACAGTCAGACAGGAACGTCTGCACTCTGCCTGAAAACTGATGTCTGCTATCAGCTCTTAGAAGAAACATTTTAGCTGCAAATACAAACATTCAGTTGTCATCCAATGAAATCTTTAAAAAGTAGTTGGCATCTCATAGAAACTTTGATGAACATTTTGCTTAAAGACAGTTTTTCTACTACAGCAAACATCTTCTGTATTTTCCTGCTTTTTCATTCTATTAAGCAGAAGTATCAGATATGAATGCCAAGAAACAAAGATCCAGGACTTCTTTTCTCCACACGAACACGCTGAGTCTAGACCTGGAGTCTCCATCCTGCTGGTGACGTCGTCTTCAGTAGCAACACAAAATAACTTTACTTTTTTTTTAACTCCACCCTAACACCGAATTGCTTTTGCCCCACAAGTTACTTTTTGCTCCAAAATGATATATTTTTGCTTGAGAAAAGCAGAACATTAAAAAAATGACAACTTTTTGGATAGAAACTCTGATGATTGCAGTTGTAACACAACATTATAATGTTGCAATGGGGGAGAAGTCAATGATAAATACATATAGTACCCTCAATACAGTAGATATAAAGAGAAAGAAAAATAGGAATATCCAGAAGTGAAAGGGTGAACTTGCTAGGGAGTTGCTGAATTTTGCAGAAATCCAAACATAGATAGTTGGTGTAATCTCAAATCTATCAGCCTTGACAGTATCCTTTTAAATGACTCCTTAAAAATGTTAATTGCACATCATAGGCATTTCAGCAATGACATTTCTGCCATTGAATGTCATGAGGACATTTTTCCTTTTATTATCCTTGAACAGGAGAAGTGAACTAGTGGAGTTAGCCACCAAACAACTGTATCATGAAATGTAATGGATCTTCCTCCAATATTTATGTTGGTTCTGCTTTTAATAAGATTCTTTAAAAATTTGCAATAAATGAGAGCTTTGGATGGTATTAGGAAGGCAGTGTTGTTAAGCTTTGCTTTATGAACTGTAAAATAAAAGTTTGCCCCTCAGACATCAGAACTACAGATGCTGAAAGCTCTGGGGTCCATGATTTTTGTAAATTTGAATAAGAGCTAGTTTATAACTGCAGACTGAAGAAGTTGGTTGCATTTTTGTCTAATTTCCCCAGGATATTCACTAGCATCAGTTCTCTCCATCATACATTTTTGTTTTAAACATGCAGAAAGAAGGGGAAGGGAAAAAGAAAAGGAAAACAGACAAGGAAGAAGGAAGTGAAAGGGAAAGTAGAATAAAACATCCCAGCAACCACTGCTGGCATTTTATGATTTTCCACTGTACACTCAAAATGAAGATTCTTTGTCTAACGTGGCTTCTGCAGCTTCCTTTCCTTCTTTACTCCTTCAGGCGAAGAAGAAAAATAGAGGGGAAAAAGCTAAAACTTCCCTTTTTATTGCTGTCTAACCTATATTTCCTCTGTCTTACTTTAGGAAACTTCCCTCCTTATGCTGGGGTATTTGGATGTTACTCAGTGTCATAAGTGCTGTCTTACTGTTTTCCGCATCTCAGTGGACTTCTTTGATTAATGTCAGTGTGCACCTTATCCTACACTTTTCTGGCTTTGGGTTGGGTTTTTTCCTTTCCTGTCTTTTGAGGACAGATTTGGTAAACTGCATGCATAGTGTACGTTGAGGGGTATTAGATGTGTGTTCTTCCTGGATATCTATGCTTTCTTTTTATGGTCACCATGTAAAGGCCAGCCTGACGATGCCAAAATAGTGAATTGAGGGATGGAAGGCTTAATGTGAGCAGTACTTTCAAAACTGGCCCCCGCCCCCGTCCTTCACACTTCTTCATGCACAGCCTTAGTTTTACAGTGCTTGTCACAGTTTTATACTATAAACTAAATGCACTGCAGCAAAGCTATGCCAAGAGACGGTAAAATGTTCCTTTGCAATTTTGACCTTGCAAGATCATACTGCATAGTTGCAGTTTACAGAGATTGTGAAAGAACAAAATATTATTACTCAGGATTGTGATGATAACTTTTGGACATATGTATTCAGAGCGGACCAGTCTTTACAATTGTCCAGGACAGTATCCTGAAGTCTAAGTATACCTGCAAATAATCATTAGATCCAAATTAGACCTCTATACCTGACTCTGCTTTCCTGTCAATTTTCACCTATGTCATTCTCATTTACATAGAGTTTCAGCTGAGCTCAATATTTATCCTACTGTTACTGCTCAGACTATTTTTTCCTTAGACCAGTTTGGGTTTCTGCTTTACCCTAATTGTATTTTACTTTAGCATAGTAAAGACCATGTAAGCAGCATACAACATTAAAGAGAATTTACAAGAAAAGAGTGGGATTTAAAGAGTTTATCATATGTTCTACAAATACTAATAAGGGGAATAATATGATCTGAGACAGGAGTTATGACCTGAGATTGGGGAAAATGAATACATTCCTGCTTGCAGACTGCTCCTTAGTGAAGCTTGCAAAAATATATTGACTTTCTAGAAATAAAACTCCTTTTCTACCTTCCCCAGGCTGGTATTCTCTAGCTCTAGATTGTACAGAGTATTATTTAATTCCCTGCAGCTTTTAGTCTGAGGGACTCCACACAAACTGAGTTTGCTCTGTGATGAAATTGCAGCTGTTGAGTGCGGATGCAGCTCATTTCAAGATCTTTTACTCTCTATTCAGGCAGCTTCACAGACACCTAGAAAAGCTCTTTAGCTAAATTGGAGGTCTCTTCAGATAGCTTCCACCAAGCAGTTGTTGATCATTGCTTCTGATCTGAAAAATCCCTTTACCTTCTTTGTGCACTTGAACTTGAAAAGCTGCAATGGTGCCCAGATGGAATGTAGGGGAGAGCATGGGGCTGTCACCCACCAGCTTGACTTTTCATTGCCCCATGAACTTTGTTCATGGCCAGCAAGTTTGAGAAACTGCTTTAGTTCACCTTTGGGTTATTTTCTTCCTTGTTTTACCATAATATTCGACACTTACTTACATGATTTTTTTCCTTTACTATGCTATTAAATGTATGCTTTCTTTACATCCATTGCCTCTACGAAATGCAGATATTTTATCAACTTTACGTGCCTGGTGAATAGTTGACTTTCTATGTGTTTTTCCAGTAGGCAAGTGCAGCTACCCTGTTGAAAAGGAATGGGGATCTTTATGCACAAATATTTTTGGAGTTTCAAGCATAGCCCAAAAGCAGATATGCTAGCAGAGCAGTGAAAAAAACCCACAGTAAAAACTATAGGAACTGGAATCTGAAGACACCTGACTTGAAAATCAGATGTGCATATCACACATCTGATTTACATATGCAGTTACATATAAATGTGATTTGTCTTGCCACCTGTTTCATAATGCAGTTTCATCTTCAGTTCGTTTCAAACCAGGTGCAATTGCCTGATATGCTTACATCTACGTGAGCAGTACCTGGAGGGATATTATGCATAGCAATCAGGGTTAGGCTGCATCCCTTTCTTTGATCAATGTGTCGTTTGAGGGCATAACAGACCACAAGTGCCTGGTACAGTCCAGTATTAGTAACCAGTTATTATAGAAATGAACTGGTCATGTCAACAGCAACTGACACATCTTCACTGGAGGGGGTAGCCTGTGTGGGGATACTCTAGTAACCAGACCCTTCTACATCTTTGTGCCATTTTGATCATATTTTCAAAATGTCATTGCTAATTGTGTGTACCTTGATGTTTTTTTATATCCCCCCAGAGAATACCAGTTTGGCACCTGGGAGTGCATGCTCAAGAAATTGGTGGTCTATCTCTTGTGTCATGCTGCATTGTAGTTTCTGCAAGTAGGGCTTGGTATGAATGACAGACACAAGGGGAGACTGAAAGAGGAGGCTGAGTCCATCTGACTCATAAACGGGTTTAGAAAATGGAGTACCTTGTTCTGTATCAATGCTGGGGGTACTGTTGCTTATAAATGTAAATAAAACACACAGGTAAGATATTTGTAATCAGAAAATCTTATATAGGCTGCTTTTTCAAAGGTGTTCTCCTGTCTCTGAATATGTTTCACTGGCTGCTCCCAAACTGTTAAAGTAAGCAGTTAAAAGTGAATGATAAAACATGCTTTTGTGTATTTGATCTCATCTTGCTGCTTTTAGCAGGCTGAAAGAGCCATATAATCTAATGCTGATGACTGGAATGATTCTGACTTCCTTTCTCCATTTGAAAGCACTGGGTTTAGAGTGAATCTCTCTGAAAATCTTTGCTTAGGGTCTCCTTTCCAGTGATGTCCCTTGGAAGATTTTCAGTGCTTACACATTTGCTGTCTCCAAAAGAGGAAAATACTGCTTACTTACAGTGATTCTGGAGAGATTCCAGGACTGAATGAATACTAAGTAGAAAATGTCCTTCTCAGAGGCAGGAAGAGATGATGAATCACTGTGAAAGCTTGTTTCTTGACCAATCTGCCTATGTATTTTGTTATCTGAAATTATAATGAGGACATTAGCAGACTAATATCTTGCGCAAACTGAATGGAAAATGAAATAAAGGTGGGAGATGATGATAGCTCAGTACTGGGATTTGCACATAGCATTTATACGATGGCACCAGTCTGAGGCAGAGGGTTGCATGACTGCTTCATTTGGGAAAAGGGAAAAATCAATCTCATCTACCTTGTGCCTGGATGTGAGGTAGTATCAGAGAAGACTAATGAGCCTGCTATCTTGACTGCAGCATTTATTGGTGATTAGTGACTCTAAAAAAATACTCTGCATAAAAGGAATTGGTGAGTTATTGTGATCCCCAGTCAGGTCTTCCTCCTTTAGGGACTATCTCATTCAGCTTTCTGCCTGTCCAAGAGAGGAGCATTTCTGTTTTTCTGTACTCTAATTAGCAACATGACTTTTGCTGTTTGTTCTAGGATAGCAGTTAACATCACTGAGATTAGCATCTGTGGGCAAGGCTGGTACAGAGAAGTCAGACACCGCATACTCTTGGTTTTTTTCTGAGACTAGAAGAAAAAATTATTATTCACTTTGTTCAACCGGGCAATAAAGGCACAGAAAGATCACATTCCAGGCTCTGTCTACCTTATTGCACCCAGACAGTGCATATTTCGTCAGCTAAGAATTTCCCTTGCAAGTGGGAGCTCTCAGCATAATGCAGCAGTTGAACCATGAGTGGTTTTCTGACTCTTTCCTATGTGGCATGCAGTTGAACCCAGCTGAGATCCTGGGGCTCAGGACCAATGTGATAAAGGTACCATGCTCAGGTGCCTAAAGTAGCAGACACCAGAGGTCTTTTAAAGCCCCATGATGCCTAATTCCTATTGATTTTATTTTAGCGGTAAGGATCTGTATCTTCATGTCTTGCCTGAGGTCATTAAAGGATGCTGTGGAAGAGCTGGGAAGTGAAATGAGATTTCCTGTCTCAGTCCAATACCTTAATCAAAAAGCTGTGTTTTATATCACAGTTTATGACAAGAAAGCTAAGAAACCTTATTAACTAATCTAACTCTCATCTGGACTGTATGAAGAAATCAAGTACAGCATTATATCATCCTTTTGAAGATATACATGTATATTATGTTATGTTGCTCAAGAGTTTGCTAAGTTATACCTTGGATATTTTCCTTTGAAGGCCTTCATAATACTTTTAATGTGGTAGTTTTCCATGAAATTATGTCCTCCGTATCTGTTAATTGCCAGAATAGATCATCCTTTTCTTTCTCCTCTGCTGGTTTTTATGATTTAAAGATGAAAGCTAGGCTAATATTGCAAAATAAGAAATTTAAACTGCATTTTGTCTCCAGTAGTTGGCATTCTTCTTTAACTACTACCTTCTTTCCACAGTTTTTCAAAGGGATTAGCTTAGTAACAGCTCTTATTAAGGACCTGCTGAAAGAAACTTATATTAAGCATTTTTACTCCACTTGATCAAGTGTTTCAGAAGCGAAATGGATGGCTTAAGGTCCCAGTGGTGGATATTATAGCATTTAGCTCATAAGTGACTGATTCAAGGCAACCTGGGTTGCTAATGACCCACCTTTTGTTAGCATTGAGTGCTGACTATGTAAGTGAATTGATGTGTAAAGAGCTGCCCACATAATTTCATCATCTTTAAAGTCATCATCAGTCACACTTTTTAGATCAGGTTCTAATCTCTGTGTTTGTTATTTTTTCTTAAATTGCTGTGATTCATCCTGATCCTAGAGTGTGTCCACTGAAGATGGCCCAGTTATTAAATGTGGTTAGGAAAAGGTGCAGGAGAAGCAAGAAATTGAAAATAGCCGGAATAGAGGAACATATGTCCTATACCCCACTCTAGTCTTTTCCAAGATGGGAGGAGGCATTGGTGTATACATATAAGTGGGCTGAACTACAGATTGCTCTGGGGTCCAGTTTGACTGTTGGCTTTTGATGAGAGTTTGTACATGGTAGTAACATACTTCAATACATTAATTTCAGTGAAGAGTAAGTTGTGCAGTGTAACTGAGGAATAATGGGGTTTGCACTCTTTTCAATTTTTTATGTCATTTAGTAAGTGCTGATCTTGCATTAAGATGTCACTGTCAAACAGGATAGTATTAAAGAGGAAAAGAGTTGCTAAATTTTCAGCAGGTCAAAGTATTCTCGGATCCCTAGGCACTTTCAGTAGAAATCTGTTGGAATAAAGGATGGCTAAAAAATGTTTTTAATCTAGGCTTTTTAAAATTTCTCTTTTGAGAGCCACTGTACTAAATCGAAATTATTGATTTAGCAGTCCTAAGATTCACTCATTTAAGAGTCGAAACTGCTCTATTACTCAGAGCAATAACCCAACACTTTGAAATCTCTCATCAGAGACTCCTGGTCTACACGTGTACACAGGCATTCAACAAAGATTTCTGTTTATGGATCTTACATCAGCTGAGATCTCTGCACTGCTTTTCTTAGTAATTATCTGCCTGCCTTCTCCCACTGCACCCTGTGAAAGCCTTTGCAGCACTGGGCCTGTGGTTCACTGTTTCTGGGCTCCGCTGAGCCCTCACCATGCATGGCCAGTACAAGCTGTTTCAGCGTTGACAAGTTTAACATCATTCCACCTCTTACTAGACCTCTGCAGAGAAACAGAATCTGTTTTGCATTCTGTGGTATTACCCACATCGTAAGTCTATCCGTGGGCTTACATGTGGGTTGTGTATACATGATACCATGTTTTAAATCCCCTATGTTGAAGAGAGGGTTAAGTACAGCTTTTCATACAGCCCGTCCTGGGTATCCATGTAAGAACAATCTCCTTCCAAGGGTAGATATTTCTCAGGGCACCCAAGGTTTGAATAATCAATAAATAGTTGCAAAGGAATGCTTAATATCATACTCAAAAATATCCTAAAATCAAGAATCCTGGTTAAATTAACGCTAGCTGATATCAAAAAGTGTGTGTTCTGTCCATATAGTTGGCAAGAGCTGGTGAATTCCATGGCAGTTTCTCCCTATGTTACTTCTGTTTTGTCTTTTATGCATTTTTTATTACCCTTCCATTAACAGAGTATTTCTGTTCCACCTTCTTTTTCTAAAACTGTGCTCCTTGGAAGCATTCACACAGCTCTGCAGCACAGTTCCTCCTCATTCTCCTGGGGTAATAATTTACTGCTAGCCTATGCCAGTAGTAAATTACTAACCCCATCACTAACTTGCTGGCTCAGCTGCTGTAACCAATAAGCAGCACCTAATCATTGCCCATCTGCTCCAGCGAAGGAGTATCTATGGGCTCAGTGCTCCTCACTTATGCCTGTGTGCTCAGACTCAGAGCCGGAGTGGCTGTTTAGCAGATCAAAGGGAGTCCTTGCTCCCTTGTGCAAGTGCATGGTCCAGTCTAGCCTTGAATGATTAGCATATTTATAAATTAAAATAAATCTAAGGAGTGAACTGGCACAGGAGAACTCTCAATCCAATGAAATTAGGCTCATATATCCACCCCAGAGCAATTCCTTAGAAGCCCTGCCTTCATGAAGCTTCATTTGTAATCACTACATACTGTGTACTTTAGAAAAGTTTTATAATTACTTGCTGTTCCGGCTGCTGAGCAGTTCTAAATGTTAGATATTAAGGAATTGCTGTTTCAGTCAGTGAACAAGCTCTGAACATTAAATGTGCTTCATGTGGAGTTTTTTTCTCAGCCATTACACATCTCTGAAGGCATATTTTTTTTCAAGTGGATGCTTTCCCAGCTGTTGATCATCTCTCTGTTTCTTCTGTGTGAAGAGAGAAGGAGGAAACTGATGATAGTGTGACATTGTATAAAGGCTTTATCGCTATGGAGGGAGATGGGTGCATTACTCACAAATGCAGACGTTGAAATAATTATGCAGGTCATCCTGAGAAGGTACCAATAAAACCTTTATCTTATACCATGCATATTTTTGGACTTTTTTGCATCACGTATTTTACAGAAGAAACATTTTAGCCATGTTTTACAGAATTCTGTAGAAGAATTTTGGTACTGTTTTTGTATTTCTCCACCACTAGAGCTTGATACCTTGGGAAGAAGCAGCCTATCTTTGTCATGGCTGAAGATACTTGGCTGAAATAGCTCAATGAGTGGTACCAAGTGCTCAGTGAGAACTGGAAATCCAAATAAAGCAGGTGTTTTTGAGGCAGTGTTGTAAATGGTGATTGCAGTGACTTCTTTTACAGAATAGCTCATCAATTATCAAAAATACACCTCATGTACAGAATGATGTTGAAATTTAAGATGCATACACTAAAGACCATTTAAGACTATAGAATCAAGTGATATGGTTCCCATTTCCATTGATACCAAAATGATGGTCCAGTGGTTAACAAGAGATTTGGAAAAGCAGAGATCAGTTCCTTACCCTGTCCCAGTCTTCCATATGACCCTATGGGTGTCATATAGCCTCTCCTTCAGTCCTCATGTGCAAAACTGAGACAGCTATGTCTACAGTGGAACGAAGAACAAACTTAGGAGTATTATGACCACCAAGCCCCACTGCAACAGATGGTATATAAATAGAGCATGGACAGTAAGTCCCTCATTTCAGGCCTAGATCAGACGGTGGCAGATGTAACTGTTAGTGGTGGAGGACTGATTCTGATAATTCTACATTTGGGAGGAAGGAGGTCAGTTTATGTCAGACTTGTTTATGGTGGAGTTTAGTGCTTCTTAGAGATACAGGCTGTTGTTTGTGGCTCCAGTGAAGATAATATTGCTGAGAATACAACTGAGGCAATAGCAGTCAAGTGCAGTCTACATTACAGTTGTGCAGTTTGCCATGTAGTTCTCCAAATGTGTGTGTGTGTGTGTGTACATAATAGATGAAAAAATGTTGACATTTTCTTTGATTGCAATAATCAAAGTCATTGAGCATTGTGGACTTAAAATATAAAATCCCAACGATGTACTAGAGTCCTCTATGTATTATTAGGTTGGAATAAAAGAAGAATCCCTTCACATGTAAACTACAGGATATATGAAATACAAAATAGGAGTACTGAGCCAGTAACTTAAAGAAACTGTGTCTACACCAGGAGCTGACTAGTCCCTGCCTGCAACATGATCCCTGGAGAATTTCCCGAATGTGTGTGCATGTGTGCATGCTAACTGTAGCCAGCCTGAACTAAGGTTCATGCTGCAGGTGATCGCAGGACTCATGTAGAAAAGATGTGGTCACCTTGCACTTCCCATTTTCAATCATAGGACATCATTATAAAGGTGTGTGGATACCTAGATATGGCCAGCTACAGCAGGCTGTGGTCTGTCCACGCTGCAGTTAAGTGTACTGTGAAATGCTGCATAGAAACAGGATGCCCAAAGATTTTGTTCAGGGTATTTCCCCTGTGTAGCTCAAACCCAGGCTCAAGTGTGTGCTGCAGGTAAACAGTATGGACAGCTCATGAGCAGAACACTAGGCAACTCTTAGAAATGGTCTGAAGGACCAGGGAAAATTAGGTGTTGTGAATCGAGAGCTGGGAGCCAGAAGGAGGTGATCAGCCTTCACCTAAGTCAACGCATCAGGAATCAGTGGGCTGGCTGGAAATGAGCTCTTTCCCACCTACAGCTTCCCACCTAGAGCTCTCTGATCCTACCAGTAGAGTTGTGGGGCTTTTGTTGTAAAGCTACACATTGCACATCTGCTCAGAGGCTATTTAGAGAAGTGTAGACTTCTTATCAGGAAAACTTTCCTGACATATATTATCTCTTAGAACAGCTTTGATGTGTGCAAAAATTTATTCTCTATTTAGCGTAAGTGAAAGCACTGAGATAGTCAATCACATGTAAAAACTTTTCCTCTGTCAGTTACTAAGCATCAGATCTAGAAATGGTGAAAATAATAGCATTTCGGGTGTCATTAATCTAAGGCATAATGGTGCCTTTAACAGCTAAATGAACACTTTAGCTCAGGTGATTCAGGTATCTTTGCATATAATCATGCTTTCAAATAAATTACAAAGTTCAATCTACTATGTATTCATTTTGAGATGTCCCAGAAGTGTGTAAACTACAGTTATCACAGTTGCCTTGTATTTACAAGCTGTAAGATTTATTTAGTAGGAACTCTTCAAATGGGAATAGGCTGGTCTTGAGTTATGAATTGCTAAACCCATCCATCTATTGCATTACTACACAAAATCACTCTTTAAATGCATGGAGGAAGTATACCACTATTGCAAAAGTGTTACAATGTCTCTCTTTTGACACACCAAGAAAACAGCAAGGAAATAAATTTAAAGCATTAGGCAGTATTAAGAGTTTTCAGAGTAAGCCAACCAAATGAAAACCCATAATCAAAATAATAATTATCAGGGGAATGCATTTGCTTTCAAAGCAATCATGGAAAGTAAAGCACAGAATATGCCTTAAGTAATAAAAAATGGTGATTTCTGTTCAGAGTTAAAAAGAAAGTCTAGCACTTGAGAATATAAGTGCTTTGTACATGATCAGTTCTTGATGGATTTTCTGAGAAATGGGCCTTCGTGTACTGTATGTAAAAAAAAGAGGAAAAATTGAAGCTGTTATGTGATGAATGCATCCAAAGGTGTGATGGAGCTGGGACTGGGTTACTGAAGCTAGGAAGATGCCTGTCTTTCTCTTCATTTTAAAATTATTACAGCGTAGGGATAGGCTGAAGTAATATTCTGTGAAATAGTAAGACTTGGAAAGATATTTGGGAAGTTCCAGAAAAATTAATGTATGATTTCTGATGCAAATAGTTTGTACTTTTTTAAAAAATTAAACTAGCAGATAAATTCTTTCATATATTCTTTTTATTTCTGAGGTAGTTAAAGAAATTTAATGCCAGGGAAAGAATTTCAGCATGTCTTTTCATATTTGTTATTCAAATTATCTTATGCCTCCTGACTTCATAGTATATTTTGTCTGCCATAGCTTTGTTCTTTCTATTCGGTCTCAGCCAGATGGGTTTTTAATTTCCAGAGCATACCTCTAAGTTTAGACTAATCTTGTCATTTTGCCATTTGATCGTGTTAATTTTTTTAACGGCTTCCATGCAGCATATATGAACATCAGTTACACTGAGTTTCATTGCTATGGATTTATGTGATTTTCATGGTGGACATATACAATGAATCTAGTTCTTCTTTTTGGCTGCACTAATTCTGGGCTCTTCAGTCTTCATGAGCTGCACTGGACTTAACTTTGGTTGATGGGGGTCAAATCTATCTTGCAGTAAGGTTGAATCATACTTGCAAAATCATAAAAAACATGTAATGGAATAAGTATATTTTGCTTTCATCTGATACAATATCCCGAATTTTATCCCTCTACATAGTATTCATACTAAAAGCAGCTGACCCATTTTGAATAATTCCAGTTTGTATGCTCTGAAGAAGTTGTAGATTGGAAAAGGCCTTGTGTTATATCTGCATATAAATAGCTGCATTTTCCAGTAGCTAATATGATTCACTTCATTTGCCTTCTTCAGCGAAAGTAATAGCTCTTTCCTTTCCCTGTTTTCCTTTTTCAGAAGTAACAGTTTATTCAATGAGGTCGTGCAGATGAACTTTGAAATAGCCAGTTTCAGCAGCCTTTCTGGAACGCAGCCCATCACCTGGCAGGTGGAATATCCTCGGAAGGGGACAACAGACATAACCTTGTCTGAAATCTTCATCTGCCAGAAGGATCTTGTTGGAATAGTTCCATTGGCGATGGTAAGAAACTGTTTCAGCATGTTGCTCCATCCGATCTGTATGTGGTCTGAGAAAACGTATACCAGGCCTCAGACAGACTTGCAAAGGAGTGCTCTCTGCCCTGCCTCTCCATTTTATAGCTGTATAGGACTACTTGCTAAAATCGTGCCCTCATTTAATGGTCTGTACACATCACAAAATTTCAGTTCTTATAAACTTACCACAGAGGAGAGGGGTGCTGCCACTTTAAAAATCTCTCTCAGACTTTAAATCCTGAATTTCTGTCATGCATGGTTCCCTCCAGGCTACCAGCTGGTAACACAAAGCCAAGTAGATTTACCTTCCCATTTCTAATTGCCATTACATGGCTTGAACTCACAAGCTGTAGAGCAACTTTAGAGGGCCTCAAGCACCTTCTGCTAAAGCCTAAGTTGCTTGGTCCTTAGTAGGCTGAGGCTGATACTAATTTTGCTGGCTGTTTCCCTAATAGTATAAGAACCTGTTGTTTCAAAGAAGAAGAAACAGAAAAAAAAATAATAGCCTCAAGAATATATTTAAGAAAAATGAAATATGGACTTTCATGTGGAAAAATGCCTTGGGTTAAAATCTACTTGCCCAGTGAAGATTACAATTACTTCTGCAAAGCAAGGCTGAGACAGTGGGAGCACTGAGACTTAGCCGTTAGGGCCCCCTCCTGTGAGTTAGGGCCTTCTGCTCTTTTCTGCTCCCCCCATCCCCACCCTTAACAACCTAGGGTTAAATTCCTGCTCTGAGTCAAGCAAACAAGAAGTTTCACTAGAGTCTCCAACATCTCAGGTGCACTGTTTTTAGGTAGGCATTTTATTTTCTGTGGGATTTAGGTATGTACTGAGAACTTTTTTCCATGCTCACAGGTGAAGTAGGCACTAAGCATTTATTTTGGAAGTCCTGCTGATCCTCAGGAAAGGGAGAAGCACAAAGATGCCAGCTACCTAGAACAGGACCAAGTGGCAATTAATAGAGGAACTGCACATGCTACCATTAGTCAGTGTTAGAGCTCAGGATTTGGAAGAAGAGTTAGACATATCCATCCCATTTGTGAATTTTGCCTCTCCTGTGCATAATCTTGGTTGTGAAATTCTGGCAGTCTTTTCTTTGAACAGTGTTCAGTGGTTTGAAGCAGATAATTAGATAAGTATTATTTCCTGGAAGTCCTAGTCTTCAATATATTCTTCCCCTTTGAAGAGTAAAACTGCTGCTCCTATCAAATGAGGTCATGCCCACCAATTTCCCCGAAGTCTGTTAAGTCAGCAGAAAGCCTGTGCTACATTCCAGATCTGAGAGGGAAATAATTGTCCTCATTACCTGTGGAGTTGAACAGAGAATACGTATTTGAGCATCTGTCCTCTAGAGACTCAAGAACGTGCATAAGGAAGGCTTTTGTGGTCAGATTTTATTTTGAAATAGATCCCATCCAGTAGATGATAGACAGACTTAACATCTTGTTGTTCATTTCTTGAAAGAATTAATCAGTTGCTTCTCTGTATTCCATATCTGAGGGAATCAAGGGTTCTTTTTAATCTTTCATGTCAGGGTCTAATGGCTTTGCGCTTGCGTAGAAGGCTCGAGATTTACTTGCAGACTTGTGTCTATTCTAGATTAAAATTCATCTACCTACAAGGGTTCCTTTAAGAACTGGAGGTCTAAATGAATGAATTTATATAAATCATATAAGGTGAGATTCTTTATTCCCAACAGACGTACCATTAGCACTCTGGGTTGTGCAAAGGGTTCAAACAATGAAATCATTAAACCTTTCTCTTTGCAAAGCTTTCTTGTGTTTGTTTATCACATTTCTGTACCTTGTGATAACACTTGGCTGGAGCCAAAATATACTGTGTTAACAGAATCCAGTTGGATGGGATACCAATGCAAAATTGGCTTTGCTAGCATGATGTTAGTAGATAAAGGGAATTTTCAGCAGATTCTGTTAGTTAACTCTGCATATCAAGCCAGGGTGCTTTCTTCATTTAGGCATTAATCTCTAGTTGAGCTGATTACCTGGCACTTCTCCTGTTCAGAAACAAGAGTCACACTGAAAAGAGAGAGGGTGATACTGTATCTGCTGAGAAGTTGGACCATGCTCTTTATCTCAACTACACACTGTAAAACAACAGCGCATTATTGTGCACAGAAATTAGATCTTGATGTTTATCAGGAAGTGTGTTTCATAACCTTCTAGATGATAAAGTAGATTTTGTTGATTTAAGCATGGAGTGTTCCTACAGCAAAACTGCTAACATCAAAAGTAAAATCTGTAATTCAGAATTCTTACAAGTGGCCAAAAAAAGGGAAAGAAGGAGCTGCCCAAAGATACTGTATTGGATTAGGATGTAGGATCTGACTGAGTCTCTGCTATTGGTCTGATGGACATCCTAATCAGTCTTTTGAGAATGAAACCAGCAAACTTTTGCTTGGTTTGAGTATAACATAAAGGTTGTCTCTGACTCACAGAGTAAAGCATGTGTCGTGAGCCATTCCAAACTTACGAAGGAAAAAAGATCTCATATCTTTTATTGCCCTATGCCCGATTGCATTACAAAGAAATAGTAAGATGAAAAACAAGTGTGTCTTCAAAAGGTTAGTGCAATTGTTGCTGCAGTATTTTGGAATGAAAGAGATTAAAGAATTGACATTGTCAGTAAGAACTGAACCTGGAATTTTAGAAGAGCCTACGCTCTTGGATCAGTGGAGCAAGTGGTAGGATACAGCTGCTGAAAAATCAATGGAAATTCATCATACGGTCAAAAGAGAGGCTTTTAGTAGAATCCATACCCTGTGTGCCTAACTACTGCACTAAATAGTGTATACAAGTAAGAAACAGCAACACAGTGATGCTGCTACAGTGAAATAAAAGGAGCAAGAGATATCAAAAGTACTGGGCTCAGAATAAGTGTAACAACTTTTTCCCAGAAAAAATAAGATGTAAATTTTCCTAAGAAGTTAATCAATCTGAGTAATTTTGGAGGACATTTCACCCTTCAAGGTATTTAGAGAGAAAAATGTATGTTATAACTGGTTCTGTTGCTTTCTAACTCTCACATACAAGAATTTTAGTTAAGTAAGTACTGTGAGGAGTGATGCATCAAAAATAGATCCTAGTCAGACATATGCGGTACTCTCACTACCAAACTCTTGAGTATGGCACTTGGTGCAAACATCCACTCAATATATCTTTCATGCAGGCTGTATGAGATTCTATATGTCTCACTCAAAGTATGAGATTAAATATATATGTTATCTTTCCATCATTGAATAGCATTAATTAACTGAGGCAAGATTTGTAAAGAGGTAATGTCATTTGTGAGACCGTCTGATAGAGATGGAGAAAGATAGATGCTCTTTCAGGCACACAATCCCTTCTTCAGATCTCTTGACTCACTTAAATCACAACAGCTGCAAAATACTACAGCTACAGAAACTGGGGATTGTAAAATTCATCAAGTAAGAGAGTTAAATAAGAAAATAAAAAGATTTCTTAAGGCAAACCAGAAAATATATCCCACTGTCTGCTGACAGGAAAAATCTACCCTAAAGATTTAATCTTCCAGTAGAGAAAATCTACTGAGTTGTGCCCTGTTCTGGCATTTTTTATTTCATGTTACTTGTTGCAGGATCAATTAGGAAAGTGCTTTCATAGGAGTTTGTTTAATTATCTGCTAAGCTGCTTTTGGAAACCTTCTCAATTAATCACAAGTAACCTCAGAACTTGCCAATTAAGGTGTACAAGGTTGCTTAACTTACTTTCCACATTTTCCTCAAACTCCTGTCATGAGCAAATGTAGCCAACTATATTGATTTTGCCACTTGACTAGATTAAAAAACAAACCCCAAATTGTTTACATTTGGAGCATGCACACACAGACAAATTGCACTGAAGAAGTCTGTATGTTTGTGTTCAACCCAAGACCGTGTTTTAGGAAATTTATCAAGAGATTTGTTGTCATGCTTTAAATGGATAATACATATTTTAGTACTATTATATTTTGCTTTGGTATAGAACAAGGTAGAAGACCTGTGTGTAAGTTCATTGTTTGATGCCGGTAAGGCACATTAATATTAAAGAACTCCTTCATGGGACAAAGATGGGGAATCAATGGTTTAATATTTATGCTAGACCATCTGGGTTCCTGTATATGGAACTGAAGTAGTAGTCCTTCAACAGCAGGATAAACTCCCTCTGAATTAGTTTATCTCTTACTGTGACTTGCATGAAATCCAGGTATTTAAAGTGCTGAAGCATAAACCCAATGTCAGGAGACTGTTCTGAGAGTTCTAGTCTGAATTTACTCCAAAAGACATTGGTCACCATGGGAAGCCATGCAACTTGCTCATCCATGCATATTTCTCTTTAAGATAATACTAATTTTCAGTGGGTCTTTCAGGCTTCATTCATCAGGCTCGATAATCCATTGATAACTGCTTATGAGCAAATCGAAGTTGGAATGGCTCTCAGGCATTTCTTAAAGGTTGTTGCTGCTGTTTCACACCTCGTGCTCAGAAGCTCGTCTTTTCTCCCCAGCTATAGCAATGGGCCTAATAAAAGATATAATCTGTCTCTACGCATCCTGCCTTTCTACTGATGTAAACTGCATCTTTTCCTTGCATAATAGCATCCTGTGAACTGCTGGTTAATCCAAGTTCAGAGTTTTTATGTAGAGTACCCTGGTAAACCCATCAATAATGTGTAGCTGAGATTCTCCTTGGCTTCTCATTAGGCACAATTCCACACATACTTTTTGCTTAGTGGCAAGTTATTTAATTAGGAAGTGCTTGGTTTGCATGTAACTTTCTTTACATTCAGAACTCAATGTATTGACAGTTCTGCTGCAGAAGTGAATGGACTTCTAAGATGCAGAGCTGTGACTCAGCCAAAACCACTTTGTGACATTTTTATGTATGCTTGTTAACTTGCCTTCCATCAAAACACAGATGATCAAAAATTTAGCTCCCAAAGCAATGTTTGTTTTATACATACATTTATGTATGCCAGTCCCTAAGGTAAAGATTTTTTTAAGGTATTTCATTGTAATGAAATCCCTGTAATACCATTTTAAAATACGGACCTAAATAAACAGAGTTTTCATCCCTGCACAGTCTGTGACTTCACACTGTAAAGCTCTATCTGTTTCAAGGTCACAGAAGTGCAGAATTCTCACTCCTGTTAATCTTTCAGTCTTGAATGAAGCAGGGGGAGCAACAGGCACTGAGGAGCTTTCCAGAAGATAAAATCTGAGGCTATATAAATGCATCCATTTCCTGATTTGCTTATCACAAACAAACAAACAGATAATCTACGTATCAAACTTTTCAGCTGACAGGTGTTGTCTCAGATTAATTTAATTATGAATCATATCAAATAAACACTGTGAGTTGAAGTCAATTTATTTGATATAAAACTATCCTATTACTATTAGTAATACTAACTGAGACAACTTAAATCAACTGTGAAGCCCTAAATAATACTATGAAGTCAAGAGTTTTTACAGTTACAAGACTGAGTGCTCTCCATGAAAGACCAGAGTTACAATCTTCTGATGTTAAAGGAGAAGCAGTAACCGCGATCACTTATACGCCTACAATTTCCATCATGGCAGGTTACAATTGTTTAAACAAGTATAGCATTCCTTCCTTTAGATTTATGGTGGATATAATTTTACTAAAGATTATGTCATTGCTCTATATTTGTACCAGATGAACTCAGGAGCCTGCATACCTGCTTACAAATTGGCTGTGTCACATAGTGCATTGAGCTGTGACTAGCAATGCGTATCGATTAATCTTATCTGTTAAGAATTGGCTTTTTTGTTGTCTGCCCATCAGGAAACAAAAGCAAAAAAAGGATGAACTGTTGTTCATTGATCTTAAATTGGTCAGAAGATGCAGTCTACATAAAGAATTCAAAATGGCTCAATTTAAGTCTTTTTAAGTCGCAGTCATCATTTCTACAACCCCTGCACTTTTGCCTCTAGCTTCTGTTTTCCTTTTCTTTACTACAGTCACATTCAGTCCTACCTTTTGCAGGAAATGAGAATGGATCAATAGGGCTATCTTAGCTGGCTGGAATTAATTTTGCCATTGGATCGAGTTGTATGTCATTTTCTATGCAGCACAACAGTATGTATAATTTCCTCTTCCAGCATCCCTCATATCTGACAATGCTATTGAATGGATTACTTTGGGATTTTTAAAATGCTGAGGAGAGGTGGGGTCAGCTAGCTTCCAGATTTTTAAAGATCTCTGTCATATAGAGAACATTTGGTTTTCTTTGCTAATTTTCCTGCCTGTAGTAGAAAGATATTAATATGAGGCTTAATATATATGCTTCTCAGCCTTAACGGGAAAGAAATCCTGCAAACCAAATGAAAAATTGCAGAACAATGAGTATGTACAGTGAGACAGCCAGCGACTTAACTATTGGATGCTTGGTGTTGTGGTAATACCTAAATGCTCCCCTCGAAGAGGAGTGTCTCACAACACTAAGTGCTGCACAGACAAATGACAGACAAGTCAGAAACCTCTGGAAAATTCTCAGTCTGCAAACCAAGTTGATGAAAGTAAAGGTGTTGTTCAAGGTTGGTTGAAACTGAGCTCCCTGAATGGGAAAGGAAGGACAGTGCAGCTGACGCCGGGACATAGGATCACACTTTTGGCCTAATGTAGCAGGCATAGGGATTCAAGATCCCCCAGCCAGTCCATGTTTGATGCTGATCACTTGTCATGTTAGAAGAGTACTGTTGTGGGCTCTTTCTGCTGACAACATGGCACAGTGCAGGGCTGCACGGAGATAGCCAGGTGCTCCTACGCTGATTCTCAGCATTGCAAGTTAGCCTGAGTCAAGTCCACGCTCTGCTGTAGACAATTTTGGTATTGGTTCATGGCAGTGCCTTGTGTAACGTGTGAAGTCTGGAGATTCTTTTGTTCTTGTGATTTATTGGGCAGGATTTTGGGACTGCTTTAAGTATTGCTTCAGGTTTGTGATACTGCTCCATCAAAAGAAGACATCTTAAATAGCAGTTTATATTTGAAGTGACAGCTGATTAAAATTCTGAATGTTTAATATAACCACAAAGGCAATTTCACAGCTGCCACACACATGTGAGCAGAGACCAGGCAGAGCCATAATAATGAACCAGCAGAAAGTGAGCTCTGGACCCAGATGATAGTGCTTGAGAAGGACATCCCAGGGCTGTGTATTTTGATGCTGTAGCTGCTAAGGACTGTATTTACCCTGGGTGCTCTCCCCTGCTGCCTTCACTGCCAGATCAGATGGAGGAGGGCAGAGAAGCCCTGATTCTCAGCAGGAGCAGGAGACCAATTTCAGAGGCTGATACTCTGCCAAAGTTTACAGCTGAAACAGAAGTGGAATTTAAAGGCAGAGAAGTTACTGATTTGTAAGACTGTAGCTTGTGTTAAGCAGTTCAGACTTCAACCAGAGTTCATCCATGGCCAATGATGGGAGGCAAAAGCTATGCCTGATTCTGAATCTCCTGCAGCACTGCACTTCTGCTGCGAAGGATTTGGAAGCAACACAAAGGGAGATGGAAGAACATTGCACAACTTTGTTCATGAGGTACTGGCAAAGCTGGAAGGGGAATTGAACTCAGCAGACTCGATTGCTAGATTATGCCCTCTTCTGTGGAAGTTAATATACTAGTTTTCCTCTAAACTAGTGCGCTCTCATTAGCTTTAGCTAATGATCTGTTGTCTTCACCTAACTGATAAATACAAGTCCAGGCACTGCCCAAACTTACTCCAGACAAACAAACCTTTTTGGTTTGCCTTAGAGAGTAAATGGCCTCCACCTTCTCATGCTGTCACTTAAAAGAGAGACAGGTTGAACAGTGTCTGCCAGAGCAGACCAGGTATGTTTGCAAACACAGCAGTTGCTCAGCCAGCTTGAGCATTAAGTGGGTTAGCTGTGACCCATACTGAAAAACAGAACAATTTCTTAATTGGCAGCTTCTAATGATTATTTTGATCTGTAAAGAGAGTTTTAATATTTCTGGGGAATACCTCATTCTTCACAAGCAGGTGAAATACTCATCTAGCAGAACTATGAATTGCTCAGGCTGGACTCTAATTAATGAGGTCCTGAGGTGGTCCAGCCTGGACACTGAAACTATCTAGACAACAAGGAGGTGCTTTACTGTAATGTAAGATAATGAGTGAGCATGGGGAAAAAAAATCACCAGGACTTTTATAAGCTTCAGTGTTATAATGAGCTACCCCAAGCATTAAAAAACCCAGCAACTTTTCCCCTTCAGTTTGCTATTAGATGCATGTTTGCCTTACTCTGCTTTCAGTTTACAGTTCATTATCCAGCCAGACTCTCATCACTGAGGGTGTTTGTCATGGAATTCATTAGGAATCTGTACTTCAAACTCAGCTGTTCTGCTTGAGGGAGATTAAACAGTAAAACCTAGAACAGGGTTCAGTACTGTCCTGGGGAGAAAGCTAGCACCGTGCTTCTGGCTCTTTCTTTTTGCCTGCATAGCAGCTGCTATAAAGACATGGGGAGCAGCGGTGGGGATGGGTTTTGATCTATTCATAATCCCAGTATCAAAAGTGTACCAAGACCACACCAAAGCTTGTGCTACTAACAAAACCTACTTTGCCAAGCTAGAGGGGCTGTATGCAAAGGTCTTTCTGCAATGTCCCAGCTCTCCAGATTGGTGCACATATGCTAAATGAATTAACAGACCAAACCTACACTGTGGCAGTGGCCCCATTGCTGTGGTGTGTGCTTTAGACCATAGTTAAACTGCAGGGCCTGGCAATGTAAATCGGCACAGACAGTGAACCTATCAAGATTGTTTTTCCCCTCAGAAACAAATCATGCCTAATATTTAAAGCACCAGCACCATAGCATGAGCATCAGCAAACCAGCACGCTGGGGTGAGAGAGGGAATTTCAGCAAGCAAATGGAAACAAAAGTAACACTGACATTAATTTTAATCAGGTCCTAGTCATCTGATTTGTCCTCTGTATTTTTTTCTCTAGCAAAGCTGATTGTCTTTCTGCAAGATTTGTTACCTCACAAACCAGTAATATAGGCTGTAATGATGTAATTTATTGCTGCAATTTGCTTTTGGAAATCCTCTATTAGTGAAAAATAGCAACAGCACAGTTTTATTAATTACAGTGGTTGAATATTGAATGCTGACTGTCACTATCAGGATTAGTGACTGTGTTGTACTCTGCTCTCCAAGGCCCTGTAGGACGAGAGCTGTGCATGTTTTGGAGGTTGTGAAATGAGTATTTTGATTAAACTAAGTGTAAAAAAAATAATTCAAGTTCACTGGGGAGTTTGAGAAAATGATAGAGGGAAACGTTAGCCTGTAAATTCAGTATTGAAAAACACACCAGTATGTTACTGCACCACATAATGTGCTTACGTATAGTATGGTTCTGCAGCATAGCCCATTTATCTATACCTCTACCCCCAAACTACTTCTGACAGTTCAAACCTTCAGGTTCATTATTGAATTTTACTCTCAATATGCCATTCCAGGGAGAACGACTTTATCTCTTATTTTCTTTTTTTTCTTTAATGTGGAAATTTTATACCTCAGCATAACACTTTTATTTTCATCTGCGTAAACCAGATTTTACCAGGATGTAGCTGGGGAAAGAGCATGTGGACAAAATCACCTTGTGCGATCGAAAGGTGAATTCTCTTCCTTTTGTGTTCTGAAACAGCACACAATTGAGTGAGATCCAAAAGGCTTGCTATAACCTCTTTGTGATCTTGAGTTCTCATTTTGGAGAGCTAACAGAAGGTAGAAGGCCTCCTGCTGCATATATTATGTCAGCAGCAGAAACCAAAGTGATCAGTCTAAGACCTGGATGTACTTGGAATCATTTTGTATAGGGTACTACGTGCCCGTGTGCCAATATCAAGTTTTTATATGGCTTGAAGCTTCGATTGAGCCGGCAGAGAAGACTATGTTTTAGATTCTGGATGTGGGACAAAATGTCAATTGCAAGCATTGAAAAGGAGTGACTAACAGTGGAGCTGCCAGCTGGCATGAGGTATCCTGCGGCATATGTTTTAAGAATGCCTGGAAGCTTCAGGAGTGAGCTTCGTGTGGTAATAAATAAGTCATTCGAGACTCAGCAATTCCTCCTCGCTGCTCTTACCTCATTCAAATTATGGACTACTCATTGAGCACTGAGAGACTCCAATATGCAAAAACAGGAATTCTCTGATGGACTGGGAGCCGCATGTCTGGAGTTAGCTTCTGCCTCTTTGGGATCTTTGGCAACACTCAGGTCCACAGCAGTTTACTCATCTTTAAAATGGACACAGTAGTTAATATTTCCTATGTTACCATGTAAGTATTTGGCTTACAGGATCATTCTGTACTACTGATTCTTTATAAAGGAAAATCCTCTGCTTAAACATGAATGCCAGTCTCCCCTACTCAATACTGGCAATGTTGTTCTGGTCCTGAAGAGTAAAAATATAAGTGAAGCAAGGTCTGTGGCTAGAGGGAATGTCTTTTATTAGGCCATTCAATAGAGTTAGAAAAAACAGCCAAGCTTTCAAGCACATAGATCCTTTTTCAAGCCTCTTTCAGTGTTGTAAGTTGCTGTGAGATGCTCAGATAAAGATAATGATCACTGTGGTTGCTCCAGGTTATACTAACAAATAAAATATTGCTTTAAACAAATGGATTTGATCCCTTTGTCGTTCATATCACTGACTTACACAATGATCATAGCAACCTATTTCAAGGATGCTTTTCTAGCCATGAACCTCTAGCCAGCATGATCTTGCAAAGCAACCCCTGAAGGTAAAACATGTTTTTGCTTGAGTAAGGAGAAAATAATTGCATCTGTGATTATACATACTTTATATATTTAATTTGCCTCCTTCTACATATATGCTGGGTTTAGTTCCTATATATTATAAGGCCTACCAGTCTGTTAGACATGTGTCTGATCAATAATTTAATTTTCCTGTCTCACTCTCATCTCTTTAACTGTAGTAAGTTTCTGATGTCTGTACAGTATCTGCTCTCATTAATGCAGTAATCTTGTTCCTGCCCTCTGTGTGTTTTGCTTATGTGGACCTGCTATGAAGTCAGTGAAATCAATAAACTATTTGAAAAGGAAAAACAATCTAGAGGCAAGGATAGGAAATAATAATGACTATTTTCTGCATTTTATTACTACTTTTTCATAGCAGTTTTGTAAGAATCTCTGTTGTGTCTTTTTTACAGATTTTGCTTATCGAAAATTAAAAACTGTACAGCCAAAATAAGAAAAGAGCAAGTTTCTCTCTTCTCTTGCTGATTTCAAAATAGACTAAATTAAATTGAAATAATTTATCAGAAGCTGCCTGTTTCACTTCCACTGTGGTTTAAATAGAGTTCCGACATCCACAAACTTGAGTCAAGTGCTCATGTGTGCTCCACAGCCCAAAATTGAGGACCTTAAGGAACTTATAGAAGATGAATACTGCCTATTAGAAGGAGAAAGTAACTCATTAATAATCCATGACATATTAATCTACACAAATAAAACAAGTTCACAACCCTCCACAGCAGCCATAAAAATCATCCATGTATCATACAGTACCCCAGTTACTTAAAACAAGAAATTGTCCTTGAGACTTAATCCTTAAAGTCCATAAAGCTTTTAAAATTGTTTCACCCCAGCTGTAGAATGCATGCCACCCCACACTGTGATCAGTACTGTGCCGTTCCCTTGAAACAATTAAGCTAGATATGATTTTACCTTGATTTTCCAAACTGAACACTTTATTCACCACCAGTGTGGCTTGTAGCACTATATAAAACTTGGTTCATATTCAGTAGAATCTGGGGGCTCCACCTGAAATTCCAGGAGTGGGTTATAGTAGGCACCCTATTTTCATTGACTGTAATAGAGTTTCTACTTCCACTGTAAACAAATGGAGTAAGGGCAGTAGCCCCTCTGTAAATGGGGAGCTGAAGCACAAAGATGACAGATTGGAAAGTTAACTAGCATTAAGTTAATTCAAGGAGAAGAAAGAAGGAGGTGATCCAGGTCCTACACATAGGTGTCTAATACCATTAAAGATGTGGCAGAGTCTGAGCCATCCATCCAGGACTACCAGGTATGACACAGGACCTACAGGAGACTGGTGGCCTTATGGAGGAGCATCTGGAGGCCAGGCATGATACCGAAGAGCATGTAAATGGCACTCTGTTCTTAAGCACTTCAGTCTTTTCCCAGAGCTGCAAGTTGTGAATTGGATCTGTTGTGAAGCACATCCCCAAACATGTCATCCTTTTTTTGTCTGTAACTATGTGGATATCTTCAGTGTATAGTTTAGTTTATCAAACTATACTTCCTTGGCAGCTTTTCCTGCTACTGCTGAACAACACAGCACTACAAACTGCAGCAAATAAAAAGTGTACATAAGTATTTGTAAACATCAGAAGCCCACTGTAAGGCTTCTTTAAGCTCTTCCTGAGTCCCATCATACAGAAACCATGTTAAGATTACTATCATTGCTGCCAAGCATGACTTTGTGCTACTGTTGTACTCCATGTCTGTGCAGGCTCCAGCCATGTCAGTGATGATGCTGGTTTCATATTGACCACAGTGAACATCTGCAACATGTTAAGGGATAAACTCTCAACAACAAAATTATCACTGTGGTCCAGATCATCACTAAGTGGTGGAAAACCCCTTGTATCTGCCATATCTTATTAGCGTAACAGCCAAATAAATCAATCAGTTTTATCTGAGGAGTAGGACCCCAATCCTTCAGGTGGAAGTCAGCGGAGGTTTATAGGAGTGCTTGGGTCTGTCTAAAGGAAAGCACATTACAGAGGACTCTTGAAGGTTTACTCCATAATGCTTGATAGAATGGACCTCGGCTTTACTGAAGCCATTGGCAAAATCACTGTTGATTTCAGTGGGGTCAGGTTTTAAAAAATTATGTTTGCAAAATATTTACAGTAAGAAATATCTGGGATAGAAATGTGTTATATATAAAATGAAAAGTACTGTCTCTGCCTGTAATCAAGTATGTGGCTTCTATTAACAAGGAATGCCTCATAATCTTGTTTCCATTATAGTTGTGTATGTATTTGTGTGCATATAGATTACTCACATATATACATGTAGTGTGTAATTGTGTGTGCATCCATGCATGTGTCCTAATATGCTTGTATATTTTCAATCTGCAACTGTCTATTGATTACAGCTATTACAGCAATATTATTATAGATATATAGCCAACTATATAACAGGGCTGCAGGTTTAATTGAAATGAACATGGGAAGAATTTCAAATTGCTAATGAAAATTGCCTTTTTACTACCAGCTATATTCCCACAGTCATCACAGACCGGAGACATCACCAGAACTGTGGTGGTTCTGCTTAATGGTGGAGCAAGCCCAATTTAACTGGGGGTCCATTTCCAAATAACTTCCTCAGACTCATGAAAAAGGAAAGTAAATGACTGACAGATCTTGAGCCCAGAAAATGCCCTTAAATTGACAGATTTCACATATTAGTCTTTTTTGCAACAGAAGAGAACTGTAAGCCATGAAATTATTTCAGCAAGAAAATATTATATAGCTCCATCCATGGCTGCTTAAGCATCCATGAACTATTCCATTATAAGATCACCAGGTGGCTATTGCCTTTCTCTCCCATTCAGGCTTTACCAATATTCCCACTCCCATCTGTGATAAACTTAATAGGACCATTCAGCAATGGGGAAAACATGAGAGGTGTTCATCATAGCTGAAGGCTTTCTCAGACAATTATTCCTTAGACGTTTGAGTAAATGAAAAGCTATTTTTGTGATTAGAAAGGATAGAATGTGTTGCAGTTTCTGAGGCCATTTTATTGGCATAGCTTTCGGTATCTGTAACAAATATTTATCCTTTCCTGGGGATGTTGTAAGTAGCTACAGTCACTGAACTAACGCTCTTAATATGTTTCTCTCCACTCTATTTTCCAAGCACGTGGCTACTCTTCTAAGAGTGCTTGTTAGGTAAAAAATTACATATATGAGTATGTGTTTTAGATGTTGTCATATGTCTACTATAGATGAAATATGTATAATTTATGCACTACATAAATGTATAAAAACATAAGTTTTCAAGAGAACTTAGGACAGTTTATTGCTTGTATTCATCAGGTGTAAGTGTATTCATAAGTATCTGTAAGTATACTTATATCCATAAGTAGCAATGCTTTGAAACAACAACAGCGATGATTCTCAAGTATGTCGGTCTCAGAATAAGGGCTTTTAACCTGTCACTTCACAGCTTTTCATCTGTTTGCATTTTCTATGCTCAAAATAACCAATAATGATGCTGGAGTTGGAATATCTCAGGTAATCACTCACAATTCAGCCCATAACTACAATTTTTTCTCTCTAGATAATGTGTTTCCTATGTAAGTGCTTTCATTTCTAAGTCAATTTAGCAAAATACTGAAAGTGAGGAATGAAATTTCAAAAAAAGGAGCAGGTAGTTTCCTGTGTTACACTTATGCATCTTCTAAAAAATCAGGTTTTTTGTTTCATTTGTGTCTAAGTATAGAGAAATAAAATGTGCGCTTCTTCTTGCCATCTTCTCCAGTCACCTTTATGTCCTTATTCTATATTTTAAGTCGTTCTAGAAAGATGAAGTGTGGGCTTCTGCTTCTCATCTCCTGCAGTTGTTCTTAAAACTTCTTCTGTGTTTTAAGTGGTTCCAGAATTGTTTCCTTTGAAGTCATTTTCAGTTACAGACTCTTCCTCCACACAGCAGGAAATACCATCTTTCTTTGAAAATACGTATTTGCCACTGGATCCTGACATATCTGTTCTAGGCAACAGGAAACAGAGACAGCTCTAGCATAATACTTGTGTTTTGGTGAGCTGTACCTAATTGAATTTAGTGTCACAGCTTCTAGAAAACAGAGGCCCCCAGCCAGAGGCTCACTCACTGTTGATACACATTGATTATGATAGACACTTAGAAAAAGACAAATGATGCACATTTGCAGCTTTTAAGGTGGTAAAGGAAGACACAATCAAGCATGAAAATGTTCAGTTGATTTTATTTCATGTCCTTATTAATTTGCATTTTGCATCACCTAGGGGGTTAGATTATCTAATGAGATCATCTTGTCAGAGTAATTTAGGGTGGTAGGGAAGGTTTGAAGTTATTTCTTGAGGATTTGATTCATTGAAAAAAAAGGGGATGAATGCAAGTGTAATACATTGTCATGTGTGAGCTAAGCATGTTACTCTGCCTGACTCAAGCAGGGTAACAGTTCTTGTGACAGGTGGAAGGAAGGAGTTTTGGAGACTGTACTCATTGTCTGCAGTCTTGGGGGAATCTGTCTGACATCTCTTTCCTTGCAGAAGGTTTGCTGGTTGTTGCTGCTGTAGGGAATGCCTCTCCCAACTTACTTCGTAATTAGTTTGGTCCCTCATGATTTAGCTGTCTGGATCTTCTAAGTTCCTCCAAGGATGCAGGTTCCCTAAGGAGTCAGCAATCATTGTTTTAATGGAACCCATGCTGTCTGTGGGAAAAGGACCATACATTTCTCTTCCACCTTACTTTATGCTAGGTAAATACAGGTTTTAAGATAAAATAAAACAAAGGCTTTGTATATAAAAAAATTAAAAAAGCCATAAGGGATCAAATCAAGACCCATTTAGCCAAAGTGTTATTTGGGGGTCCATAATTTATAAATAAAAGTAATTTGATTTTTTGTTTTGTTTTGATATAACATTGGGGCTATATATTTCCCCAAATATTTTTGGAAAATAAAATGGAAAGAAAACTAGAACACTTCAATATTTTTGGAGTATTTTATTCAGCAAGAAAACCAAACCCAAACTGTATCAGATGGTGTGGGAATGATTTTTCTCTTTCCTATATCTGTTTAGAAAACAACAAGAATTAGTTATTCACCAAGATGTGCTGAGAATCAGTTGATCTGGTTGCTTTTTTTTCCTCCTTGGTGTAGAAACAGTCTCTTATTATAGTCACTGCTCAGCATATTGACATCCAGCTATTATGTGGAGCCAGAATGGGGTTACTTTTATACAAATAATCAATACAAGTAGCACTGATATTCAGGCAGTGGAACTTTACTGGTAGAAATATTAATGGAAGCACTTGGATCCTGATTCCACAAGGGAGAGGAAATAAGATTTCTTGGTTAGTCTCAGTGCCTGTGGCAAACTATTACAGCTCCAAAATCAAGTTTTGAATTGCTATTGTGAACCGCATATGATAAACTTAGTATTAAAAATACAGTAAAGTAAATACCTCTGAAACAAATTTGTTAAAAGAAATCTGAATTTGATTCTCAGTTGTTCAGAAGTGGAAGAAGTGATAGGACCTTCAGAGGCATTAAACTTATCTGAACCTACTGGCTAATAAGGTTTCTTCATTCCACCAAGTTTCAAACATGTTGGAAATGGAGAGACAGAGACTGGTTATCCCTCTTCAGCAGATCACAGAAAGCTACCTTGTCTGCTAGTATAATTGCTGTTTCCATAAGCTCTGAAGAAAGGGCATTCATTAGCCTGCAGCTTGAAGCAAAATATTTCTTACTGTCCTTTTTGGAGGATTCATCCTTATTATAAAACAGGCTGTATCTATTGCTCGTTTTTCTGCTAGCCAGAATACTGTTTACGGACTTTGCAAATGGGAAGTTTATGCTGGTAAGATTTTACTTTTTTATTCGAAATTACAAGCAATAAGAAGTGAGATCCTGTTGTCATAATAATCTGGGTAGAGTCCAGACCTCTGTACCTGACCTTAAGTCAATGTGGCCTTCATACTGATACACAGATCCGAGTAATGGCTTTATAACATTCTTCCGTCATTTTACGTCACTAACTGTAAACAGAACAAAGCAATTAAAGGCATGGTTAATTTTGTTCAGTTGCTCCAGTTTCTTCTTACTTTTTAAAAGAGGTGCTCACTTTTGAGTGATGATAGAATTACATTTAGCAATACAGCCAGCATCTGCTAAATCAAAGTAATCATTGGCTATGTTCCTTTTTGCACGTTTGAATGCTAGCAGGGTAGACTCACTGCAAGGAAAGTGTGGATTAGTCATCCAAGAATCCAAAGATATTTTTCTGCATCCCTATCTGTTAATATGTTCTACATTCCCCTTTTCTGCAGAGCATAATTTATCAGGACTCAAAAATTCCACTAGCAGAGTATTTGAAAACTGTACAAGCAGGGAATAAAGTGGAACGGTTTGTTGCTAATGTAGGGGACCAGTAATTAAGATTTATCTCAATATGGAGACTAAACAGAGACAAGATCATTGATTAAAAAGGCACTGCATTTGCAGAACACTGAGTTCCCATTTTGAAAATACACTCAGATCTTTGTCATAAATTACATGGTTCACAAAAACAACAGGGAAGAGTGTACTGGGCCCAAGACATTCCCATCCCAGCTGAGTGCCATTTGCTTCCTCTCCTTCTGGCCCCAGAAATCTGCCACTGTTTTCCTTGCAGTGGTCCAGCCCCAGGAGAAATGGGTGAGGGACTCCAGCCTAGCCTGTGCACTCATGGACTTTACCTGTGTACCGATGGTGGTCAAAGCTACTCTTCTGGGAGGTGAGAAATATGAGTCTGAATCCCTTTCTTATGTCCCTGTTTCCACATTTCCTCCACTTACCTTCTTTAAGACTCCTGGACACCCACAGACATCATGTTGATCAAGGTCTTCAAGCAAATGTTGGACAGAACAATGCCAACATGCACCTCTGGGTCTTTCCATGGGTGATGCTTTATCTGTGTTTGACTTCTGCATTATTTGTTCTCCAGGGCAGGTATGGTCCTTAATTTTTGTGCCATGTACGTTGTTGGCCATTTAACAAAGATTTAATAAAGAGAAGATACCTCACAGTGTTGTCATGTGTCAAAAAGAATTAGCATCCAAAAGAAACGTTGAGATCCTTTATTCTACTATGCTCGTCAAAAACAAATTGCAGAAATGGCAACTTTTATTGAATAAGTCTGTTTCTTATGTAGATTTTGAGTGGCCTTATTTTTCACCACTCTTAATTTGTTCATTAGTTCACATTTTCCTTGGCAGTATGGACGTTAGAGTCATGGAGTAACCTGGATTCCATCTGGATCCATGTTTGAATACAGATGGATACTAGTAAGTAAGCAAGTTGTCCCCCTTTGTGTTTACTGCTTGAGGGCATTACCCCATTTCTTTTGCAATGTGAGATTACTCATGAAGTAAAAGTCCTCATGTTATAAACTGATGAATGAAGCAGAGCAGGATTTACATGTGATGGGCCAATAGCATTGGAATGAAGTCAAAGAAAAGAGCAACCCAAAACCTGACCAACAAAATTTGCCCTTCCCCGCTGCCTGCCATGGAGTGAATCTGCCTCAGGGAGGTCCTTAATCATGCAAACTCTTTGGTCTGTAGAAACACTCCTGTCCTTCTGAAGTGTGTGCTAAGAATTTAAAAACAGAATGTCAGCTTCTTTCCCTTCTTGTATATGCTGTCCGTGAATGTGGAGTGTCAGTGAATCCAGTTGGCAGAAAGCACAATGTATACTTTACTTTTAATCATAGGATTATGTAGATAAAGAATCTGCTGCCTAACAATGTTATTTCCTTAATCGGCTGTAATCTTAGTAGTATTAATAACTCAAATCTACAACCATTGTGTTATCAGACTCACAAATCAGCATAACAATTGTCTGCAGTGCAGTACAGCTCTGTGCATCACTCTAACTAGGATGCCCTGGAAACTTGTGATTCATAACTTAGTACTCATCAGTAGACTATTTATGGTGTTTACAACTGGCATATGTGGAGTTTACTTTATATGTCCCACATCTCCATCTTCCTCTCTTGTAAATGTGTTGCCAGGGTGTCACTGTTCATCAAGGGCGATGGGTTGAACAATAGTTGGAAGCACAGTACAGCTCCTGGAGCTCTCCTGCACAGGCATTGTCTCCACCGATTCAAGTGCTGTCAACAGCATGCAAGCATGCTGCTTCTGTCCTTTTTCCATAAGACAAATAGTGTTTTGATTTTTAAGGTAGACAGTGCCCAACTGCCTCTTTTCCACAAACTTTTTCCAGAAGCTTTCCTTGTAAATTAAAACATAATTGGCATTTCTGTGTCACACCTTCAGGTCTACAGCGTAGGTTTGTTACTCATGAGGTAGTGTGTTTGTGTGAGGGAGAAATTTTAATGCTAAGCTATGATTAACATCATTCTATGGGATTCCACTTACAGAGTTTTCAGCCTGTAAACAGGACCATTCTCATGACCTCAGGCTCCCATGGATTTCTCTTGATAACACCATCTAATCGGATTTAGAGTTTAATTAAACAGCTGTCACTTTGCTTCCTCATTCTGCTGCAATTTAATGTTGAATTAGTTCCTAAATTAGTCAAGGCTGAATGCTTGCCTTCTTACAGTTGAGAGGTTGGATGAACATAAGGTTTGCTCTTCAGCTAAATTCAAGCAACTAAGGCTCACATTCTGTATTCTTGCTCTTTGCACAGAGCTCCCACTGACATCGGTAGAAGTTCCCTGACTGAAACAGGGATGGAATAAAATGTGAGATTCCTGCAGAGTCAACTGTAGTGTTACCTAACTTCAAATGACCAAATATGAGCACACACTTCTTCTCAGCTCTGGCTAGCATACATCAGCTTTATGGATGTTATTTTCCCTTTCTAAAAAAGTACTGATTTTTCTGAAAACCAGTTCTTCTGAGTTTTCTGTGAAGTAGCACAATGAGTGCAGCTGTGAAAGAAAATGTTTAGACAAATACTACTGCTAGTGGACTTTATCAAAATTAACCCTGATGTAACCAAGACCAGAGTATCAACAAAAGTTTATAGTACTCTGAATCATAGCATTGGCTCCAAGCAGGAAAGCTCAGAGACTTCTGTAGAAGTCTCAGGATTTTGATACATCAAATTCTATATAATGGTCTCACTGAACTCAGGTCTCAGTGTGATATAATGTAGTGTCTGACTCCCTGCCTGACTCCGATCTCACCATTTTTCTTTGAAATGCCAGTTAATTATTCTCCTGATCTACTCTAATGTAATAACAAGATTCGTAACTGTGGTAACTTGATACAGGCACACACAGAGGAGTTCCAAACCAGTAGGCTGATAGAACTCACCAGTTCTAGCCTGTAGGCTTCTTGATTAAATCTTTTTTTTTCCTTTCTTTTTTTTTTTCCCAAATCAAGTATGCAGAGAAATGAATGGGAGTACCCCTTTGTCCTAACTAGTTGCACTTGAGTCACAACTTATCAAGTGCTTAGCTATAAAGAGGTGTGAAAGCCACTCAGCCACTCTTACTTTCTTTGTTTATCTGGGGAAAGCAAGGCAGATAAGCAGTAGAAGGTGCTCCTGTTATGAAGATTTCATACCACACTTGCTGTATACGTATGCCAGGAGAGAAGCTTTTCTTTATCTGTACTTGGTTTCAGGTTGTGACCCCAGGGCTTCATTTCTGAAGTCACTGAACCACGCTGAAGGTTTGTGTAGAGGAGGTACAATTCTGTGTCCCTGATGCAGAGCCTGATGGTTCGGGTCCTTTGCTGGGGTTTTGAGGAGGTAAATGTAGTGCTGATTTGAGCTAGACTAGTACACAAGATATTGTCTGGGCTGGGAAAGAGGAGATGTTTTGTTAGTGGACGATCAAAATGCTATGTCGGGTAAAGACATTTACTTGGTTCTATTTATGAGATTTAGCTTGAAGTCAAAACTTACCAATAATTTTTTGAAGTAATTCCTTATGCACACAATTCAATGGTTTGCTTTTTAATATCTCCTTTGATTACAGCCTTATGTCTAACCACCAGAGTCTTCCTGTAAACATTAGAAGAACAAGAAAAAAATGTTCTTTAGTGCTACTGTTTGTTAATTAAATATGTTTAAATAGTAATTACTTCCTTCATATACTATATTTATTGAAGGGATGCCCTGGTAACAGGAAAGAACCATCCTAATTGGGAATTGGTAGGTAGTTCTTCATACAACAAAAACAACTCTGCAGAGTCAAATGTTGTTGGGATTTGGTCATTGTGTTGCAAAGACAGTTTGAGGCTTCCAAAGAAGTTCAGAGCTCAAATGCCCCTTCTGAGTCAATGAGAATTATACATTTAGTTCTCCATTTCAACTTTGGAAATGACAACCCTTGCTTTTTTAGAGTTTGTAATACACTTACAGAAACTTCTTTCCAACCTGGATATTGATGCTTACTTATAACTCATCCTCTTTCTGTTTTTTTCAATTTACTTTACACTACTTTCCCCATTTTTTAATTTATTGGGAACAAGTCCAAACATTGCTATCAGATGCTTTCAGTGTTTTGCCATACAAAATAAATTTGATTTTAAAACTTTAGTTGCTGCCTGCACAGAAAGTAGATTAGTTCTTGGGGGATTTTAAAAATTAAAGAATGTGGAAATGGCCAAGATACTGTGATTTTGAAAAGTGCCTACATTTTAAATGAGTTCTTAGCCTCTCTAAAGGTTTCTTAGTAATCTTGTTTGTACACTCCCAAATTAGCTTGCAAACAGGATAGTATATTGCATTTAAAAAAACCCATAAAATTCACCACCTATACTAGCTACCGTATTTCCTGTTCTGATGTGAGAATAATTGTTCTCTTAGTGTTGCTTGACATATCCTTAGAGAGTCAACTGTTATTTCTGCTTATTAGTGTATAATCAAAGATTTTACAGGAGGTGGCAGAATGCAAGGGAAACAAGTTTGGGTGCTGAATCAGAGCTCCATTGTCTGTGGTGCATGTTCAGAGTGCTCACTATTGCAGAGCAGGCAGACAGAATTCTATTTAAGCTTCTTTTATTTTTATGAATTTCAGTTCAGCTTTTGGGGATTCTTGGACCATGGATCCTTTCATATGTTATTTAGAATTTTCTGCCTAACAGCTTGTGTATGGGTGCAGACAATGGGTCAATTCTCTGTTGCATTAAAGCTGTTGGCTTTATTGCAGCAATATAAAGAAAACACAGAGGAGGCAGAAGTTGTGCCATAAGGCTATTCCATATACAGAGATGTAGGACACACATTTTTCTATTTTAGTTCTAAACAAAAAGACAATAGAATCAAGACTTGGTTCTTTGTTTTTGTTGTTTTAAAATACCACAGTTGAATAGCATAGAGCACTTACAGACTAAAAGAAGTGGCAGATTGGAGAATTGCTTTTAACATAGTGTGTAATATATTAATTTGCTTATACTTCAATATTTCTTAATCTGTGTAATATCGATGAATTATGACTGCTTTCAGTGGAGATGAGATGCAAAGGTTTCCATCTCTGCTCAAAGCTGTAGCTAGGTGGCTACCAGTTGCTTCCCAATGCTGAGGATTTCTGATGATTGTAATGGTACTAGCTATGAAGCCATTAGATAATATCTACGATATGTTTCCGTCTCCTTTGTGCACATCATGAATTTGAAATTCCTGAAGTTCATATCGGGCTACAGAGAAGGGATGTAACATTTCAGTAGCCCTTTATCATGACAAACGATGCCTTTTACAGTTTTGGGGGCAGATGCATCTCTGAAATAATGAATCAAAATAAATTCATTCAGATGCACACTACTTCCTTTAATGAAACCATTAGCAAAGGGCAGAAGATTGAGGTTTCTAATTGCTGATAATGTGCCAGTAGCCAAATTTTCTGTCTTCTCTCCAGAAAGGTCTTGGGAAATTTGAAAAGGTTTTTTAACCTTTGTCATAATGGCTTTATATCAAAGCCACTTAGAATTCAGATACACCAATAATGACCTATTGGAAAGACAGAAACAGAAGTGACAGATTATTACTTCACAATTGGTACATCAGCTCTGCTCTATATAGTGCAGAAAGCAGGAGTATCTGTCACATTTGCCTGTCAGGCTTTTCCATTTTAAAGGTATAGATAATTTTCTTTTATTCCGTGAAGAAGGATCATATTATTTGGGACGGGTGAAGCAGAATAGGGTTATTTAGAAAACAAGATATATAGGTTATTGTGTTATCATTCAATTTTGAAAAAATGGAGGCTACTAAGATACAGGGGTGGAGGGAACCACAAGAGGTCACCTGCTCCATTTCCTCTTCTACCTGACTCAAAGAACCTATGCTATTTCTGAATGATGTATAACGTGTTCTGCAAAGATCTCTTAGGCTAGACGTTTTCTTCTGCCCCAGACAACCTATTCCATCAACTCGTTATCATTATTTTCATAATAAAGATTGCCTTAATGTCAAACAAATCTTCCTTGTTGAAGTTTAAGCCCATTACTTCAGGCCCTGTCCATGAAAGTAGAAAATAGTTTATTCTTCCTCATTTTTTGAAAACTTTTATGTATATGGAGACAGTAATCATATTTCCCCATAATCTTTTCTAGGCTAAACAATCCCAATTCTTTCAGTCATTCGTCACAAATCTTATTTTCTAGTCTTTAATTTATTCTCCTTGTTCTTTTTTTATTTCTTTTCACTTGAGAAGGTTTTTCTTGACAGTATAGTTCTCAAAATTAGACGTAGTTCTTTAGCTGAGGCCTTGCTAGTGCTGAGTAGGAGTACCTCACATCTTACAGGTGATACTCCTCTTCATACAATTTACTGCGGGAGGGTTCTTTGGTTGGTTTGGTTTTGTTTTTTAACCACAACAGCATGCAATTACTGACTTGTGTTCAGTTGTGATCTATTCTAGTCCCCAAATGCTTTTCTAAGAGCAGCTTTTCCTGTTGAATCTTTTCTGTCCTGTATTTATAGGATTAGTTGTGCCTACAGAAACGAAGCAACTTGCATTTAACTTTGTTGCATCCCATTTTTTTAAACCCTATCTGCAATACTGGATATTAATCCTATCCTGTAGTGTTCCCATGGTGCTGTGGTGTAGGCTGAGAGCTGACCTGCAGCCATGGGTGGTGGTGCAGCAAACATGATTTAGCATCATGCTAGTGGCAGTCTCGCCATCACCCAGGGCAATGCCAGAGCAGACTAAGCAGCTGGTCTTTTTCTGGTGACATGCAGGGCTGGGAAATCAGAAGCACAGGATCCTCACGTGGGTCAGAGTGCCTTGTGGTCTTGTCTGCTGGGCTTCCCGCTTCTCTTCTCTCCTACTTTTCTTAACATTTGACTTCATGTTGAGGCCACTGAATACTCAGCGCTGCAGGCATGAGCAAAGCAGAGCTGGAGGAAGTTCAAATGACTCCCAGGCAGTTTGTTGCAAGTTAAACCTGGATGATGAATTTGCTCTGCTGCTTGTGGCACAAAAGTTTCACCTCATTGCATAATCAGGTCTTTGTTTTTATCTTCTTGGCAGTGGTGCAGAGCTTGTTTCCTTTTTGGTTTGTGTGTATATGATTTTCCGATTTGTCTTGAACTTCATAAATTACCATTAAATGCAAATACGGGTAAATCAGGGTATGTTTTATATCTGAAACTCGTTTCTATTTATGGGATTTCTCTTCCTCTGAGCCTGTCCCTTTAAATTAGATTTCTCTATCAGTAATACATATCAGTTGCTAAGGAAAAACTGGATCTGAGTAGAATAATTTCAAAGCAGAGCTGTGATAGCCTGAAAAGATGTCCTGTCATTTCCACAAACTCTCTTGCTGCTCCTTTGCCCTGGAGTCCTTAGTTCGAAGTGTTTAACACTGAGTCACAGAAAATAAGGCTTTGAGGGATCGAGGCAAAAGATTAATTTCGAAGGACATACAGCACTTGCAGTAGCCAAATACACAACAGAAAATATGTTGAACCTGCTTTTTTGTGAACCGTTGTGGGTTATTCAGTGCTTGTTGCTTTGGAAGACTGCAGACAGAGAGTAGATGGGTTTGTTACTGAGGTTTTTTTTCACAAATGTTGAGATCTGCTCCTTTGCATCTGTTTCTGGATTTACCAAAATGCCAGTACATGGAAATAAATACTTTTGGAACAAAGTTTTCAAGTGTGAGTGACAGAAGCTAAGCTCCAAAACCCATGCATTTCACTACAGCATTCTGTTGCTCAAAAATGCCGGGTACCCAGCAGAATTTGTGTGGGGGATGGCTCTACCTTTGAAAGACAAGAGTTCTGAGAATGGCTTTAGACTTTCCAGTTATATTATTTATAAATCTGGCTCTGATTTATTGTGTTGGGTAGCTTTGTTTTCATATATGCCATAGGAAGGAATTATTTAGGGTTCTTACTTTTCTAGAACAGTCAACATTCCTTTTTTAACAGGTTTTTTTTTTTAATTTGATGGGATTTCTTATGAGAGCTGTAGGAGAACCTGAGAAATAACAAGCTGCAAGATGAAAAGAAAATCTGACCTAGATTTCAAACTCACTAAACTTGAATTGAAAACAGTATCAACAGTATCAGTGCCCCATTTTGCTGCTGTTGATGTCAATGGCTGCATTCCTCATGACTTTGGTGCTGAGGATTTTGCTGAATGTTTTATTCACGTTACAGAATTGGAAGTTGAAAATTTGGAGACTACTTCAAAGTTCTTCCTGCATCGGAATCTTGGGAAGTATGGTGATGCTGAAACAGTTCAGGAGTTAGAAGAGTTGGCTTAGTCAATGGTGTATTGAAAGGCCTTTTTATGCCACGACCCAAGTTCAAACTTCAAATTTCCTTGTTATTTCCCTGCAGTTAATAGCATCACTAACTCCTCCTGGATTCCTTACTTTGCTTCATTGGCCATATCAAAGGAAATTAAATAATCTTGAAACTGTTCCAGATATGAAGTTCACAGAGAGGTCCCGTCTTTGCAATGGGCTTAGATTCAAAGAGCAATATTTTTACTTTCGAGGCTCTTGTATCCTGTCCCAAACATTGCCAATCCAATCCAGTTTAGTAAAAACTCTGAACTCATGTTTTGGAAAGTAAATACTGGGAAAAGTCCCTTATACTTAAAAAGTAGAAGCTACCTGTGATGTGTGCCTGCCTGGGCTGAATTTAGCTGCAGTCATGTTGCTCGCTATTTAACAGTGTGCAATGCAGCTGATTATTTAGAAGATAAAATACAGTTGGGATTTTACTACATTTTACCAAGCTGCGCCTATTAGAAGTTGAGATTAAATCATTAGCCACTGAGAACTACTGCATCTTTCTTGAGTGTAAATCCAGTTGAAGAGCTGATGCTTGCCTTTTGGAAATCTCTTTAGCTGTCTCTGAACGGTGCTGTGCTTTGTTTTGTGTACAGGACACGGAAATCCTGAACACTGCAATTCTCACGGGAAAAACAGTGGCAGTGCCCATCAAAGTGGTCTCCATTGAGGAGAACAGTGCTGTGACAGACATCTCTGAATCAGTTGAGTGCAAATCCTCTGATGAAGACGTCCTTAAAGTAAGTTTATGCCATGTATTGGTTTCTGAAATTTCATGTCTTTTTATACACAAAAGGATAATAGCCTGGGAACAACCGCTAAATCCATCCTGCAAATTAATTTTACTACTGTTTCAAAAGCATAAAGAGGGGATTTTTAAGAAAAGAGAGAGTTAGATGCAACAGTACAGCCACCACACTGAGTTTCAGTAGAATTTCAATGTTTAATTTTTGTGTCCTAATTTTAAAATGTCTTGGTAATGTCACCTCAGGTCCTCTGTGCACAGAGTTCATTCACTGCAAAACCAGCTCTGCTGTTAGTACTGCCTCTCCAGATGTTTCTTAGCACCTTTCCAGCTGTGATTATCACCTCCACAGCTGCATCAGTGGAATGGATTGGATGAGCATTCCTCAGCAACTGCAATGCAAAGTCATCCTGGTCGACTTCACATTCTGCCAAGAGCTGTTTTGAATTAACAACTTGATTCTGCACAGAAGTGGCTAGAAAGCATTCACATGACCGGTCCATCAATTTAGCACTAGCAGCTTAATGTCGCACAGTAACAAACACCAGCGGGGTGGTATTGTCTTAAGGCAACACAGCTATTTCAGCTGTGAATATGTAGTCGAAGCCCTGAAGGAAATTCACAGTTGTGCAGGGTGTCAGTACAAAGACAATGCTCTGCATGAATCCCGTTGCACTTCCCACACAGGACTTTCATGGTGCATGGTCTTTGAGCAAGGGTGATTTTACCCTTGATCTATAAGCTCTTTTGAATAGGGATTTTATTATATTATGTGATTTTACAGCATATAGCACAGTGGGCTTTGTGATGATATTCTTTAGGTGTCTTTAATATGCTATCAGCTCTCTTGGATGGATGTATAGTATACAAATACTAATGCCGCAGCGTTATGTATTACAGTCAGTTCAGTTTGTAGGTTCATGGAGAGCAATAAAACTCCTGTGAACTTTTGCACTATTGAATAATTTGCTGCACTATTGTAGAATTTAGGTAGAAGGATTTGTTATACCAGTAACTAAGGAGGTGGGAAAAATAGTCATACTTTGAACTAATGAAGCCATTATAGAAGCCTTTTACAGAAAGCTTTCTGCTTTCAGTGGATCCTTCAGAGCCAAACAAATCTCTCCAGTTTGCTGGAGCTTGAAGTGCTCCCATACATCAGATGCTTTACAGAGTTTTTAATCTCAAGAATTCCTGTTAACCTTTTTCCTAAGGAAGCCACCTAACTACAAATCAAAGTAAAAGCTGGAATTTAGTTTAGGGGTCATCCTGATTGTAACCTTATTGGAAACCACATTCCTGAGTAAGAAAAAATAGGAGATAGCATTCACAAATTAAAAAAAAATAAATTTTGAAAAGGACTACTGTGATCATCCAGATTAGCCATCTTGCTTAAATAGCTTACAAAATTTCCCCAAATAAGTCCAGCCCCATGGGGATTTCTTTTTCCGACAATGAAAATGACCAGTATTAAGTTCTTCCATTCAGAGGAAAACTCAGGTCAGGGAAAAAAAAAATGTATTTCTGATGGGCATTTGTTATACATCACCAGAAGATGCATAGAAAATGACAGCACAATGATTTCCCAAATAAAAATCCCTCTGCAAAAATGACTCCTGGGTTTTATAGCTTTGGAGCACATTGATCAAGGAGAAGTGAAATTCCCAAATCTTACAAAAAAAGAGTGTTCTTGCAGTAATTGTAGTACAGCCTGGACTATTGTAGTTCTCTAACAATTTGTTTGGAAAGCATGTCTCCTTGAAGCACTATGTCCTGTGATTAGCACATGGGACCCTGCTGTGCTCTTCTCTTACTTTCTACAGAAATAATTTATCTACACTAAAAGGGTTTCTTAAAATGGAGCCTGTTTGCGCTACCAGGACATTTTTAAGTGGCTTCTAGAAGCCTCCCTGTCCAGCCACTCTGAAGTTGAAGTGAAGCAAATAACTGGACGCTAACGCACAGTGTTTATTGGAATCAACTAGAGAAATTTTTCAGGTGTAATTTCTTTCTCTTCAGAAATGTTTTGAAATTGCTCAGATGAATAGAGAAACTATCTTCTATGTATTTAGAAATATATGCAGAATCTGTAGAGGAATGCATCTGTGACATGAGTGCTAACTGTTATAAAACATACAGCTAGTTAAAAAATAGAGTTCAATGAAATGCTTTGACAAAAAGGTTTTATCATCTCATCATAAAGAAAAAGGGACGCTTTTTTCATCTAGAATGTTCCAGTTTCCAGGAAATTTCTTTACATGGGGAAATGAAGTTTGGGGTTCAAGTCAAATTGACATCTTCCTATTGGTTCTGATTTTAAAAAGCACTCAGAAAGCTTCAAATGGGGCACAAAGGCCTTTCATCCTTAATTCATTTTGAAATTCCCCATCAAGCTTTTATGTTAAATTCTTTGGATATATCATTTTGCTCTGTAAAATACTGTTTTAGAGACCTTGTTGGGAGTAACCTTTCTGTTTTTAAAAAAAAAAAAGTCCAGTCATCATAAATTATATCTGCTGGGAAAACATCATGGCATCTTCAACAAAGAATGCATGCATGTGTTTACAGTTCATGTTCCTGAGCATCCCCGTCATAGCAGAACCAGAACATGTTTACAGGTATGAAAGCCTGTAGATTAAACCACAAACTAAGAAAAAAAAGGAGTTATTGATGAGAGCTATTCAATACTTAGACTATCGTCATCTAGAGGTTCACACAGATATTTTGGGTTGATTTCGATTGTGTGGAATTTCTGACAACTTTGGATTCAGACAAACATAACAGCATTAGGCTAGAAGTTGAAGATGATCGGTGCCTATTAGCACTTGGCTTGTAATATTTAGTCACTAAATAAATAAGTGTCCATTTGTATGGTTCATGTAAAGAGCCTAAAGGTAATGTTTCTGCCCAGCAATTTGAAAGACCATTAGATAAAAGCTTATTTGTATTAATTTTAACAGTGCCTTCAGTTTGGCTGCAATTACATTATCCTCAGTAACAGAGCCCAGTGGAAGTCTAAACGTAAGATATATGTGCAAATAACAGGTAATAGTTTCCCCAGTGATAAGCATGGTCTCCAGGCAGCTCAGTGCACAGTTTGTGTCCTGTCTTAATCTGCTGACTACTACTCCTTTTACTTTCTTTATTGTCTCATAGTTTCAACTCTTTATTTCCAAATTTACAGTTGATTTCATGAACTTTAAAAGTCTTTGAATGCTCTAGTCCTTCACACAGTGGTCCAACCTTTTAAAAGTGGACACAAAATTTATTATGGCACTAAAACTGAAGCAACAGACAAATTTTACTTCGCTAAGCTGGAATTTACCAATAGAATCCATATATCTGCATCCATTAATAGTAATTGCAGTTACATGCATAGGCTCCTTTTCATCTCCTGGAAATTCAAGTGGAACGTGGCTGCTTTTGCTGGTGCTTTTGTGCAGTTTGCTCAAGAGCGAATACTGCTCTGGATTCCAGGGTCACCTGGCTCCTAGAACAGATGCGGTTTCTTGCTGTGAAGAAGAGCACAGTTTCAGGAGACTTGCAATACCTTGTGACTTTTCCAGTTTGAAAGCTCTTGATGATGCTTACGAACTTGAGGATGTTTTTTTCCATGAAAATAACCTGAGTTCAAAAATCTTCAGTGCTGTGTATTTCAGAAGCTACTGTAAACATTTTGGGTTTGTATTTCATCATTCTTGGACTAGCTTTTGCCCCGTTGCTACATGAGGTATTGTTACATGAGGTATTGTGTTGCTGCATACATGGAATTGTGTTCTTATTGTATTGCTGTTATTTATAATTGCTGGATAAAATTAAAAGCTGGATACTTGTCTTAGTGTATTAGCCCTGAATCATACTCTAAAGACCTTGTTTACTAGTTTCTTTTCATTTTTAAATGGAAATAATAGCTTTGAGATGTATTCAGATCAAAACATGGATTCAGATAATACTAGTCCACACATGCAGCTGCTGTGGTTATCACTGGAAACGGAAACACAGATCTTACCTTTAAGATGTCCCTCAGTAGTTGTTAATGAACAGTGGGCTCTCGGCTTCATTGGGACTGATGAGTAGAGGATGACATTAACTGCAGGTAAAGGCCACTGCAAGAATGTTAGGAATTTCTGTTAGGAGCTAAAATCCAGGACAGAGTGTCACAGCTGTCCCTCTCTTATCACAGTCACTTGAAACAAAATCCCGGATCAAAGCAACAGTGAACTGTTGGGGGCTGAAAATCTGGTTAGGGGGGTTTATGGTTGAACTCTAGCTTAATAGCTAGAAAAGACTGGAGCTACTGCTGGTATCAACACTTTCAAAGCAATAGTGATGGGACTTATAAACACCTGTCAAGGTTACAGATCTTGTTTAAAGGCCCAATCCAGTAATCGTTTACACACATGAGTAACTTTACTGTGAATACTGCTGACACCAGGGAACGTACTCATATGAAAGAGTCATTTAGGATTCATAAATGTTTCAGAGTTTTTGCCATTTGTGGTGGAAACAGTTTATGAAATGAAATTAATTCTTAGTAGACCCAAACTCATGTTGAAATGTCTGCTGTCCGTTTGTGAATCTATTCAGATTAAAGGTTAGTCTGGGTGCCGTGAAACAAAGGATGCAGGAACGTCTCAGTTTGCCAGTAAGGAAGCTGACAGACAGGCATATTCATAAGAGATAAATAAATAGTTGTGTACTAATTGTAGTAATTTAGTTTTAAAATTGTGTATCTGGAACCATATCACAATACCCTATTTACTAAGAAAGAGTCATCAGCACTTCATTATTTAGACGATACTTTGCTATTGTCTTAATATACCCAATCTTACACAAATAGCTGTGCTTCAACCTCTACAGTTGTTTATTAAACTGCAAAGAAATTTCACCGCTCTTCCTTGCTGTCCAGTATTTGCAAAACTTGAAATGTGTTTTAAAACTAAATACAGAAGCACTGTTTTCACTTTGATAGGCAGAGGAACCGCTAGTGTCGTGGTTTAACCAGGACAACTATTTAGCAGCCTCCATAGGTATTTTTATTAAAAGTTGAGTTACTCATTTTTCTGCCAGTAGGTTGAATGCAGTTCCAAGCTGAGTGGCTGAGCGACAGGCAGCTATTAAAGAAGTGAACTCTTAAGCCTCAATCCTGCACTCATTAAAGTGCTGCACTCATTAAAGCCATCAGGAAAGCTCACCCTGAAGTTTTAATGGTATGAGGACAGTCCCTCAGGCTCCTTAACGTTTCATGATAGTACCATGGCTATTCCAGAAAAAAAAGTCTTAATAAAAATAAGATCTATGGATGCCCTTTCATCATATTGTTTAGGCACCAAACAGAAGGATACTTACTATGACTTGAATCAGTGACTATGTACTGGGGCAACATGATCACTTGCTCTCTGAGTATAGGGGCTGGATTCCAGACTTTGTAATTCAAAAGCAGGCTTCCACCACTAAGGGAAATCATCCTGCCCTTTGTTTGTATTAGCCCTACCTAGAAAAGTGTGGTTATCCATGCATAAGTAAGCCTGATATTCTGTAAGTGAGAGCAGAGGTTGCCGCACTCTGTAAATATCTTGACCTAACCGGGGATCAGCTTCTCCCCACAGCTGGTGGACTGATGGGGGATAACATCCTGCTGCAGCACCAGCTTCTGCTACCTGATCTACTTACTGTAAGGGCTCAGCTGGTCCCTGGATCCCTTTGAACTTTCCAGACATGCAACCAAGATAGAGCAAAACAGGCGCCCAGGGAATGGTGAGGTGGGGATGGGCGATGATAGAAACATTGGTGTGATGGAAGGGTGTGAAGTTACATTAAAGAAAGTGCTATTGCCAAAATACATTGGTCTGTCAAAACCTGTATGGGAATCAGGGTGTGAATGTCCTTACCTGGTGCACTGCAGTGCTAAAGGATATGGAAATGCTTGAGCTTGTTGAGGAAGGGCCTAAATATCTAGTGTGTTACTCTCCACAGGGCTAGTTCAAGATCTGGTCCTTTTTCTATTGAAATGAAGTATTACATCATGAGCATTACAGAACTGATCTTGTAAAGAATCAATGTTTCTGTGTTTCTGATCTTAAACATAGCTTGGAGATAATTGTACTTGGTTCAGTGAAACATTATAACAGATGTTGCCAAAATATAGAAATTAGGAATCTCATAAGTATCTGTTAGAGGAAAGCTAAGTCTGCTCAAAGCAAAGCTTCCCATGGCATCTAAGGTTTCTTCCCTGTGCTTTCTTACCAGCAGCATCTGGAGGCAGATAATGATATGGTGGGTTGTGATGAAGTGTGATGCAGATGGTGATTTCAAGGGGAAGCAGTGTTTCAGAAGATTTTGTCCCATTAGAAACCCTGGCACGTCACGGTCACGTTACATTTTTACTCATACCTTTCAGCTCCTGCTGCATACAGCAGGGTAAGTGTCCAAACTTGCATTGCATTTCTGCACCTCGGCATACACCTCCATTCTTCGTATGTGGCTTTATTGCAAAGCCTTCAAGACTCAGAGGATTTAGGGCTTCACATTATGTTTTTAGTGCAGGTTATAGGAGAAAATAAAAACAAGGGGCTGACTAGAAAGAACTGGTTGTTCCTACCAGCTATTTTGATTGCAGAAGAACACTAACTTCCAATAAAAAGCTCCTACAGTGAATATAATGCAATTGATTTATCGTTCATTTTTTACTTAGGTCAAATAAAACTCTGTTTGGAGTTTGTTAGCTAGGTGCAACTCTTTGAGAGCTGAGCATGCTGAATAATGAGTAGGTGGATAAACTTCTGATTAAAACAGGTCTCATTCCTAACTCAACCCTGTAAAACAAAGGGAGAAATGAAAAGTCACACTAGGTGGGATTTCCAGGAATCCAGTGTGATCTACTAACAGACAGGCCATATTCTGTGCAGTCACTTTAATGTAATGCTCTCTTCTGTGGTTTTATGGCAGTCCTGCAAGATTCAGTGAAAGCAGGGAGGGGTCAATCTAAACAGCAGCAGCTACTGCGAGTCCTCCTCCACTGCAACATGCAGGGAGCTACTCATGGAGGGTTGATGCCTCTTTCAGATACTTCAGCCCACACAGTCAGAATTGTAGCAGTACTCTCATTTTAAAAAATGAAGTAGTTGTATAACTTTCTGGAAGGAATGTAGAAAAGTTGGATGACTACTCTTAAGGTGCCTGTGTGTTCATTCTCAGGCTTGCAAGTCTTCCCTCGGTTTGCTCCAGAATCAGGAGCTGAAAGCTCAGTCCATGTCACACCGTGCTGAGAGCTAACACAGCTACGCTGCTTTTGGGTCCTGGGCTAGGGTCTCTTCATGGGTCTGTAGGGACACACCAGCAGGCTCAGAACAAGCATTGGATCTCTGTCACATCAACTGCACTGTGCAGATACCCTGAAGGGCCACCACAAATGACCTTCCTGAAGTTTACGTTCGGTAGCTGATGAACTGCAAGTACCGTTCCTACTCACCACACCCTAATATAGCTTTGAAAGCCCTCGAAAGCAGAAGCCATATCTCTTTGTAAGTCCAAACCCAGCAGCCTATTTCTCTCATGGCTCCTCTTTCCTCTTCTGATACTATGTGTTCCTATGATTTGTGTGAAACTGAAAAGCTTTAAAAACAGGAAAGAAAGTCACAGCATGGAAACTCCATTGTTTTGCTGCTCTGAAGCCCTGTGCTTTTGTAGGCTTTTCTTCTGGTAAATCTAATATGTTATGTTATATTCTGAACAGAATTGCAAATAGAAAGTTCACCTCCTTTTTCTCCTCCATACTTTTCATACTCCTGTGATTTACTGGGATCAATATACATCAGTAGAGTGGAAAAACTTCAGAGGAGCTTTAGAAAAATGAAGCTTTACCACACACTTCTGTCAGATGCAAATATGGCATATAGGCCAGCAATACATGGAGCTTTCACATAAGATGTTATATCGTTAATGTATACCACTAGTCCCCAAGCAATCAGCCTCTGTGGAAATTGAAACTCAAAATTGACATGGTCTGAGATACTTAAATTCAGCAATAAAGTTGTAAATACCTTGCCATCACATAATATGCAAAAATTTCAAGGGCAGCTAAAGAAACTTTTAAACCATATCCTTGCAGACTTCTTTCGCTGTCATCTCATGCCTTCACCCAGCTCGCTGCCTCCGTTAGTGATGTCACTATGGAGAACCTATACATCCCAAATGAAAAATCAAAGCAGAGCAGCAATAACAGTGCCTCAAGGTCCATAGAAAGTGCTTCAAAATCAACTTCAAAGCTGCAAGATCAAGACCAGGAAAGTAAATGGGAGAAATAACATTAGTCTTGTGACAGCTATAGATATGATGGGAAGATAAGCAGTTTTCTCCAGACCCTTTTGAGTAATACAGTCAGAAGAAACAGTGGTTTGTGTCTCCTTTCCTTTTCTGCCACCAGCTGTAATTTACACATTGTGAATTTGTATACTGTAGATACATATTAAGTTAGAAAATGACAAGCATTGTGATGTTCTCAAATATGCAACTACTGTCCAAAGCCTGTAGATGGAATTAAAAGTCCCTACATTTACCCTGTGATCCTGCTTTGCCATGCAAGATATTTGGGGCCATGCTGCACACATAGTCTGGCATATCCCTACTGAGTAGGAGCCAAACTATGTTCGGCCCCATTTTCAGAAATTACTTGACTCGAGAGTGCACAAAACAAGACAGATTTTGTTTTACGTGATAATGCTAGCTGCAGAGAGCTCCTGTGGCTCAGTGCAGCTACAGTTCAGCTTCAAAAGCTGGTCATTTGGGAGCAAATAGATGCCCTCCAGTCTCAGCTGGCATTTTGTGCCCCTTTTACTCTCTCAGTTCTGTCGTAGTGAATGATATTCAGTTAATTAAATGTACCGCTTCTGCTCTGCAAAGCTGCCAGCAAAATCTTTGTAATGAGATTAGATAATGTACAGCCTTTTCCCTAAGAAATGCTCTCTAGCTTTGGGGGTTTTCTACTTAGTTTTGCTAATCTGGCTGCTGATACTGAAAATGCAGACCCTTCTCAGCAGAGTCTCCAAATTGCTTCTAAACTATGGCCCTGATTTTACAGAGTTCTCTTCTTCAGTGCTTAGGGCTCGATCCCCATGTTAGTAGTGCATGTTGCTGGGAACTTTGCCTGAGGACTGATTGCAAGGACTGAAACCGCATTTGGAATGTGGCAGCTGTTTACAAGCACAAAGCAACACCAACGCACAAGCCATGTTATCCATTGAAAATTGCAGAGGGTTAGTTCTAAGAGCGACAGAATGAGGCTTAAATCAGTTATTAAAGTGTAATACTTGCCCTGGTCCCTCATCACTGTTTCCAGAATGGGAGCAATTATTCCTCAACTATCTCAAGAAACAAATACATTCTTTTTCTTTCGGTGGGTCGTAGGTAAAAACAACTCTCAGGTTTATTCTTGCACGTAATGTGAAAAATCAAGCCTTTCATTTATTAAGATGACAGTCTTACCAGTGCTAAGTCTGCATCACTGTATTTACCTTTACGCTCGCGCTGTGAGGGGAGCTTTTGGCTTCGCTTTCCAAGTCACTGAGCACAGCTCCAGCTGTAGTCGGTGGGAACGAGGGGTGGCTCTGGCAAGTCAAGTCACACTAGCAATTAGCAACTCCTGTAATGGATGCTTCCATTTTAAAGGCTGCTCTAACAGTGTCACAAAGCTGTAAATATCATTCCAGAGATCATGGAAGAGCTCAGGTCTGAAGCTTTAACTCTTATCAGACTTAAACAGTTTAACATGAAAAACTGAGTAGTATGGGCCTTGAGACAGCTTCCATTTTCCAGTAGTAGTAGGTTATTGATTATTCAGGATTATGCAGCCAGGCATTGAAATCCATTTTATGAAGCAGTTACCATCACCTAATCGTCATGAAGCATTGGATTTCCTTTATGTATAAAACCATAGTATTTAATTGGAATCAAGGCTAGAGAGCTATATAGAGCCTCTCTCAAAACCTCTAGAATTTAATAGAGGATAATTCCCTTTCTACAGAGGATGTTGTTTAAAAAAAAATCTTAGAGGAAATTCTATAGCAAGGACATGAATATTAAAAAATTCTAAAGGATTGTCCCAAAAGCTTGTGGAATTATTATCACTGTCTAATATTTTCTATATATTATGTAAGTGTCAGTATATTCAGTGGGATAAGTCATTCTGGTGCTCTGTATTCCTTAATGGAATGAATGACTTTGTTCACAAAGCTTAACCTCCATGAGCTTCAATTGCCCTTCTGGTATGTAAGAGTGATGATACTGAGCTGAAGTACTAGGAGTGTTGTATATTTGAAAAGTGCTGGACATCACTATTCTTTACTAATTATCCTGTAAATTTTTTTCATTGAAATTGAGATTCCTTCAAGAGATACTGGAAAAATATTTTTGCTCATAGAAATGCTGTCATAAATATTTAAACATTTATGTAACCTTTGAATACTTTAGCAACATTTACATTAGTATAACAGAAATGGGTAAATGTGTTTACACACCAAAACACAAGATTCTGAATTTGATGAATACAAGCAGGACATCTACCATTATCACATCTCCTCACTTCGGTTCAGTCTTAAAGTTCTGAGACTTTTTAAACCTCAGGATGTTTAATTAAGGGCAAACCACACAGACCTCTACCTAAAAATGGACTGATGCCTCACAAATTTCCAGTGTTCATAAACTTGACAGGATTGCCATATTAAAAATGTCTCTTTTTGTCCTTCAGAACTGTCCTTCAGAGACTGGGCTGATATCTCCAGAGGTGAAAAACCACTAGGAGAATAAACAAGCTTAGACTAGACTAGACTCACAGAGTCAGTACCACTCATTTATTTTTAGGTCTTACAATTGCTGTTCTTTCCAATTCTGTGTACAACAGGTAGGAAACAGAACAGACAGTGGTTTGAGTTCACCATCTTTTGAAAGACAGTCTTAGCTTATATTTGACATGAAACTTGTAAACTATCTGCCCCCACCAGTAATTGAATGAAGATTTCTCAGCAATCTGTAGCAGAATTTAACCCAGTAAAACCGATATTCTTACAGAAGTGTCAACAGCCCCTTTATGGCTGCAGAGTCCAAGGCAGTACATCCTTTGTGGTGACCTCAAGCAACTCAGACTCCCTTCTTGCAATTCTGCAATACAGAGGTCATGGTGGGATCAAGACCTTAATGTGAAAGGAGTAAGTAAAGGAAGACCCAGAGGTTCTGCATTTGACTGGTAACGGTACTAGGAATCTCCTTAATATTCACTGCAGCTAATCTGTTCATTATGAGATGGAAAGGTACATTCACTCCCCAGATCACAAAGTCACATAGTGCCATAGGTAGTGATTCAGGAGTGACTGTCTCTTGATTTCCAGGCAGTAGTTTTCTCTGTCAGCTCAATAAAATGTGATTTGTTGCAGAGAGAATCTATCCAAGTCATCTGGAAAGGCAATGGCCTTTGTTACAACGGGGCACAAAAATATAAAGCCAGAAAAAAGAAAGACAAAGAAGAAACCTCTAGGGAATTGTGCTTAGCCCTGTCTTTTGCTGTCTAGCTTCTTTATTTTAGTTTTAATCTGGAGAGAGAAGTTAGAAAAATAGAAAAAAGGGGGAAAGTAGCTGAATGCAGCTTAATAATGAAATAAACTGCTGAAATAGCATCAGAAAGCTCTTTAAAATGCAAAACTTCTTGCTGATCTGCTACGCAGGATAGAAAAAAACCAGTCACTTAAAGGTGGTGGCTAAGCAGGCTTTCCCTTCATCATCTCTCGCTTCTTCTGATGCCAAAGATAAAAAGCATTTTCAGAGAGAAGATGTTTTCATAGTAAAAGCATAAGTACTACAGGAGATGAGAGACCGATCGCTGTTCACAGAGTCTCCAGCTTCTCTTAGAAACTTCCTTAGACTACTGTGGGCAGGACTCACAGATGAGAGACAGTCATTGTACTGTTCACTGACCTTCCAGAAGCACTGCAAAACCCTGGAGGAGAACAGAGAGATACTTTTATCTATCAAAAATGCTTGAACAAATATACCTTTTTAATTAAAAAGCATTTGAGTTCTAATATGATCCAGTTTAAGTTATTACTCTTTTTAATCACCTTTCTATCCTTCCTCCATGATTCCATGCAACAGTGTTTTAGGTTGTCCCTACCAGTCCTATTTCCATCTCTTTTAACCCCATACGAGAACAGATCAAAACAGTTTTGCCAAGTCTGTGCTCAGTAACTCTACAAACAAGTTGACTGTGATGTTATTTCCATCTGAGTTAACCTGAGCTAAGGGGATCTGTTGTTGCACCACATAACCCCTACCTTTTTTTGTGAGGGGTGTCTGCTTAGAAAATCAGACCTTACACATGGCTTGCTGATGTTGTAAATTGTAGCAGAATCAGTACATCTGGATTTGTTCTCTGAGGCTGAGAAATCCTTTTTATTTATTTTTCAAGTGACACTGTGTGAGACAAGGGCAAGGGAAGCAAACCCACTTGCTCTCGTTCTGCTAGCCTAGTATAGCTAAGCTTAGCTGAGATGTGTTGCTTACAGAGGCTGTAGACTATGGAATAGCTTTAATTGAATGTTTCTTGAGAAGGAGTATCCTTAATCCTGTACATATGGAGAGCACACACACATGGTGAATTAGACGCTGAGATACTTTCTCCCTTTCATCCCCTGTATAGCACTAGTTGGGAAGTCTGTTGCCTTTCTTTGTCAAAAGCAATCAGTGTTGCTTCAAGAATGGATACCTGCAAGCACAATAGTTAAAATGCATACAGTAATACAACACAATATAAGCTTTGCTCCCTCCTGTACTCTCTGTGTACTACCTCTTTATCAGAAATACAGGAACAGACGAAAGAGCATGTGTAAGGACATTAGCAATGCTTGTACTTGGTGAAAAGAGTAATGTTTTTCTCAATGCAACTCCTAAAGACCTGCCACTATTGCTGATGCATGTCCAGTAATAAATATTAACCTGTACCAATTCTAAAGGCTGTGTGGTAGCTACAGCAGCCGCCTCCTTAGGATGCTGTATATATTTGTTTAGCTATTTGTTTGTCGCATACCCATGAAGGCATATAGCAGCTTTACAAATACAGATGGAGATTGGATCTCAGCCCAGAACCATTTAGGAATTGCAGTTTTGCTACTATTGTTACTGTGTTTTTTCCACGGCAGTTGCATTTGTTCTGTTACTGACAACATTGGGCTTTAGATAATATTAAATCATACATCTAGACCAGACCTGGTCAGTCTGAAGCCCAGTATGTTACCACAAATCTTTTATCAGCGTGTGCGTGTGGTTTACCATGTGCATAAATAAGCAACTTGTACAACTAACTCAGAAAGTTCATTCGTTTGTCTTTGGGATGAACTCCATAGAAGTGAATGGGATGGAACCAGTTTCAGGATGGCAATGGCTGCTGCTCCAAGAAGAATTAGGTTAGATCTTATTGACAAGCCTCCCAAATGCTTCTGCTCAAAGGAAGATAGGGCTAAGGAAAGAAGAGCCGTATCTGAAGCTGCTTTGTCAAATGTTCCAGGAACAGGGTCTTCTCCCCCAGGCACACTCATTACTTCCCATTTGGCTCTAGAATTTGTTCCGTGCTCCAACTGCAGTGCAGTTCTCTGACTGTTGCTGACCAAGGCTCCCTGGGTTTTGTTGTTTACACCAGTGGGGGAAAATGGACAGAAAGAGTTGAACTGACTTTCCTGAGGTTACAGAGGAAGCCAGAAATTAAGAGTCTGTATCAGCCAGGACTTCCTTGTACCCTGAACTTCACTGAGGATGTTGTGCTATAGGTAACATTCATATGTGGTATATTAATTTGATATGAATTCCTTTTAACTTCAGCCACCTAACACTTAGGTATCTGGTCTCAGATACTTTGCAGGGTCTCCATCTCTGGTGGAGAGACACGGGGACCTTCAGGGAGAGGGGTAGTAACACATCAGTAAGTAAGCATCAAGGGAGGCAAGTCACCCACTGGCCGTTCCTGTTTCCATGTAACTGAGACAGCAGCGAGACAACGGGCTTGCTCAAATACATCAGCAGCTCAAATACAGGAGCTGAATGCCCCCAATATGTGCTAGCGGTTGTATACTGCTCTAGGCAGAAATGCCTCCATGGTCAGGAACTCAAGGCTGTAAGTCCTGACAGGTAGCCCTTGCTTGGCTGTGCAGTTGGAGTTGTTTTCATGAGAAACATTTTCATGATGTTTCCTCTCCCAGGGTGAAGCTGATGCGATGGCACCACAGAAAGAAAGAGCAGCCCATCTAGGAAAGAGTTCTGAATAACTGCATGGTATTAGGTATTGTATTATGCACCTCTGCTGCATAGTACTTTTAGATTAGATCAGTCATTCTGAAACAGCCTAGTGTGAACTAAACTCCTTTCTGTATTGCCATTCAAGTTAATACATGTAAAAATAGGGCATGCCATTCACAGTGATAAAATGAATAAATTTCTGCCACCTTCAGACTTTTAAACCTGTCTTAGATGGTCTGAGGGAGAAGCCTAAATAGACAAATGGGTCAGGTATTGTAGTATGTAGTACTGTTTTCAGTCAACAGAGACCAGTTACAGCATAACCCTCTTAGGCAATGAGTCATAGAAACGTTTGTATTATGTTCTCTGAAGTTTAATTTTGCAATCTCGCCATCGGATATTTTACCAGAATGTGAGCAGTGCCAAAACCTGACAGAGGATACAAACGGGATGTGTATGTCAAACTGGGAACAGTTTAGCTCCTGTATCTGTGGTCACAGAGGACATCCATCTGTTTGATTAGCCTGGGGACATAAGCATTTCCAGCTGATAATCTTCATTTGAATAAAATGATACTGGGAATGGGAGTGCGGATAAAAGGGAGCAGATGATAATATAAATATATGTTCAGGTGGGGAGACGCATTGTCACCACTAACGATACTCATTATGCGTGATGAAATAGAATTCTGTCGGGATGGGAGCAAGAGCAGGAGTTGAAGAGATCTGCTGGTTTTAGTGTTAATTTCTGCAGACATACCAGCTCATTTAGTAATGTAACAGCTCCCGTTGCTAGCCACTTAATGTATGATTAATGTGCCACAGGATTTCCCCAGACATTTATGACACCTTTAGGAATAGATATGACAATGACTTTATCACATGGAGTCACTTCATACTATCTGCATCCCTCTTAATGATTTATATATTCAGGAGTGATTTTATCACTAGTACTCAGTAACGTAATAAATGAGAAAACTCAATGGTCTGTAAATTACAACATTGATTAAAGAAGTGATTACTGATATAACTCTTACACAACTATGATAATGCTTGCTTATATTTCAGGACAGCATTTACATGTTAATGATAAATCTACCGCAGTGTTTAGAAATACTCTACAGCTTTAATCCAAATGTAAACATTTATAAACAGATAATGTTTATTGCGGAGGAAATGAGTAGACTTCTGTTACTCTTCAGTGGATGAAATCCACTCCACAGCCAGCTTTGTCTTGACAACTGAAAGCAGCATCACCCCCTGATGAAGGTACCCATCAGGGTAGAGCTTTGATTTGCTGCTTGCCTCTATTGAGACCTGTTTTTTATTTTTGGATTCCTCTTGACCAAGCCATGAAGGAGCCTTGTTCATTATAAATTCCACAGCGCTGTGATCAGCTAGTGGCTTACTGCATAACAAACAGAAAATCAACCACCAGCTTCATAAATAGTATCCAGTCTTTAGGCATCTCCAGCATAATTATGCCTCCTAAACCAACGAAGGATTTTTGTGTTCAGCTGCTCCCATTGCAAAAGGCCACCATTAACATGCATAAAGAGAAGGGAGCCTTTTTTGTTTGTTTGTGGTTTTGAGATGCCAGGGTTACCCTTTGAGCTTGTTTTGTCACAGTGATTACCTTTTCTTCTTTCTCTCCCTCTTCCCCCTCCATAGGTTTCTGACAGATGTGACTATGTTTTTGTCAATGGCAAAGAAATGAAGGGGAAGGTGAATGCGCTTGTGAACTTCACGTATCAGTATCTGAGTGCTCCTCTGCAAATCACAGTCTGGGTTCCACGCTTGCCTCTTCAGATCGACATTTCAGACACAGAACTGAGCCAAATAAAAGGCTGGCGAGTCCCAGTTGTTTCCAACAAAAGGTGAGTTTGAGTTGCTAAATTTCTTGGGTCCTTTTGTAAGATGAATGGAGTTGATTTTAATTCTCAGCAAGAACAGCTGCAGCACCTGCACCCAAAATGCAGCAACTCTCCCTGAGGAACAGCAGTACTGGAATTTCCAGCTTTGCACTGGACATCTGCAGATATAATAAAGCTTTTAAAATTTGTGGGAGTTTTGCTTCTGTGTGTGTGTCTGACCTGTGCAACAGAGTACTGTGTGGTGCTCTGGTAAGGTCCACTTACAGAGTTGGTGTTGTTCAGACATACCAGCTTAGATGAAAAAATGGTATAGGCCATTTGTATGGTCCTTCATCATACTAGATAGCCATGAATCGGCAATGGTCCGAAAAACCAGAAGGGAGGGCTGTATTTAAGGGGGTACTCTCCATTAGCCCTCTAATGTTAGTTTTCACTAATGTTCTTTAAAACATTTCTTTATGCTTCATTTTCGTACGAAAAAAGACCCACCAGAGACAGTGATGATGAGGATGAAGATGAGCGGAAAGGAAGAGGATGCACTCTGCAGTACCAGCATGCCATGGTGCGAGTCCTCACACAATTTGTAGCTGAGGATTCTAGCCCTTGGGGTCAGCTGAGCTACCTGCTGGGCTCAGATTGGCAGTTTGACATTACAGACCTGGTGAAGGATTTTATGAAACTGGAGGATCCTCACATTGCCAAGCTGCAGGAAGGCAGGATTTTGATTGGACGGGAAGTAGGAATGACAACGATGCAGGTACTGTGCTCTAGACTGCCACATTCTGCCATTCCCATAGAGAACCTGTGTGGGGGCATAAATCCAGTATAGTGTTCTGCTATCTTGAAGCAGGATAATTTCCCATTACATTCCTGTGACCTTCTAGAGTGTCACACACAGCATTAACCCAACGACAGTGATCCAAGCTAGAGGCGGTCCAAGGCATGCAGCCTGGCTGGGAGCTGGAAGCCATAGAGCCTTCAGAGGTGTTTAGGAGAGGCGGCATTTCCAGGCTCAGCGAGAAGTCAGAGTTCTTACCCCACATGGATGCAGGTTACCACCAGTCAGCTGATGGGCACCATTTTGGCTTTTTGAGATGGAGATCTTTGGATTGTGCCAAGTTTCTTCTGATTTATTTAAACATTAATTCAGGAAAAAAAATACAACCTGGTTAATAACCCTTCAAGGGTTAAAAACCTTCAAGGCACAAGTGGCCAATACCATATCCCAGTTCTGCCCCAGCTGAATCCTTACTAAAGTCAATGCATAAGGAGTGAATATAGCTAATCTAGGCTGTAGATATGAGATGAGGAAGGTGGAGAAGACAGTATGTCCATGAACTAGCTATCCTTAGTTCCCTGAAGATAGCAGTATGGCCCTTAGTTTCATTAAAGAGAAGGATATCATACTAGCTTGATGTTCCATCAGAAACAGAAAAGAGAGAGAAGTGAGAATTTCCAAGCAAAGCAGTGAAGGACAAATCCTAGATGTTGCTAACCTCCCTTTGAAATGGTTGGGAAGTAAGTCTGATGAGCTCTTCCGTACTGGGACATAGAATAAAGGGGAAGAAAGTTTTAAATCAACTCTTCTAGTGAAGTGATGCAAATAGCACAACTGAGACAGTATAGCTCTCAGCATTGGATGCCATGTTCTCAGCCATAACCTCTCTACTGAAGGTTTTTCTGACCCTGCTAATGAAATCAGACTGCCTTTTCAGTGTGCTCTGCTGTTGCATTCCTGTGTGTAAAGCTTTGGAGACAAGGAGGGGTGGTGACCTTAAGAAAGGTTATTTTAATTGATCAGCCTTTTCCTAAGTTGATTCTTTTGTGTTTCTCCAAAGGTTTTGTCTCCTCTGTCTGACTCCATCCTGGCAGAGAAGACAGTGACTGTGCTAGATGACAAAGTGACCATAACAGACCTTGGAGTCCAGCTGGTGGCTGGGCTTTCACTCTTTCTTCAGCCAAGTGCAGCAAGTAGTCGGGCTATTGTGGCTACAACCATTGCCCAAGAGTTGCTTCATACTCCTAAGCAGGTAGTGTATGCTCCATATTTACTGTCGTTGCCTTTTGGGATGGGGCAGTGTTTTATCAACGTGAAGTACAGGTGATAATTCATAACAAGTTTAGAAGTTAAAGTAGAGGTGTAGTACATGTCCATGTCAATTGCTTTCCTCTAGAGTTACTCTGGAATTGTCTTCTCATTTCTTCACTTCAAATATGGACTTAATCTGCAGTAAAAGTTCTGGCTACACTGATGTTTATATTATGTACATTTTTAATAACTTTCTTTAAATGATGCAACATCTGTTATTTTCACAACACAGGCAGTCTTTGGACAGTGATCCTTGTTTGCTATATGAGCATGCCCTTGTCTTCCATGCCAGAAAGCACAGAGCTCTGTGTGTCACAACAATTTAATATTTTGAAGAGCTATAAAATGGAGGCAGAAGATAGCCAAATACATTTCTTTTCCTCCTGGAGTCACAGCAGACTGCCAGGCTCCTCTCTCCTTTTATTTTTTAGATGGATTTTGGGGGTTCGTCATGCAGTTCATGTGCTGATCCTACTTAATTTAAGCCAGCAAATTCCTGTCTCTGTGAAGGGAGTCTTTCATCCAGCATGTTTCAGGTCACAACCCACATGGAAAAGATTGGGCAACACCACCAGATCAAGGCAAACAGTTGCTCTGGAACAGATTAAAAACAAGGGTCAGTAGCAGTGGAACAAACTATATGTTCATTGCTCTTTCAGTCAGTTGATTTGAAGAGTAGGACTGGGGACCATGCAATTAAGTCTGTCCACAGCTACTCCTCTCACAGAAACTGTATTTCATCTCACAGAGATAGGGAGAGATCTCAAGTCAAGTTTTATGGCCCATTTTCATGATTATTGCTACCTAATTTTCTGGAACATAAAAATAATTTAGATTGTTTTATAACTTAGTGACAGGAAAATGCCCAAACTAGAAGGACATGCTGCCCATCTGTTCCATTTACTGCATCCTGTAAACATAAGAATCTTATGTAATTAACCCATTTATACCCTTCTCCAGGGCTTAGAAACCATGTCTGACATACTGGCTTCAGACAGAGACTGTAAAAGCAAAAGCTAAACCATTTCTAACCCAATTCTCTTATGTAGGACAGAGCATCATTGGAAGAATCATGGCTTTGATTGCAGATAAAAGAGCTTGTGAATCTGGAAAAGTTGCACAGCTATATTGTCAACTTCTCAGATTTATAGATGATCTGTCCTGAGTATGCAAAGATATTTATCAACAGCAGGTTATGGCATATTATGACAGGGCATTTCAGTAGTGCACAGCATCACATCTCCTATTGTATTATGGCAGGGCAAAATATGATATCACATGTCGTTATACACTGTGTTCAGTTTTGGGCCTCTCACTACAAGAAAGACTTTGAGGTGCTGGACTGCATCCAAAGGAGGGCAACAAAGCTGGTGAAGAGTCTGGAGCACAAGTCTTATGAGGAGTGGCTGAGGGAACTGGGGTTGTTCAGTCTGGAGAAAAGGAGGCTCATGGGAGGCCTTATCGCTCTCTACAACTACCTGAAAGGAGGTTGTGGGGAGATGGGTGTCAGTCTCTTCTCCCAAGTAGCAAGCGATAGGACAAGAGGGAACAGCCTCAACAGGGGAGGTTTATATTGGATATTAGGAAAAATTTCTTCACCAAAATGGTTGTCAAGTGTTGGAACAGGCTGCCCAGGGAAGTGGTTGAGTTACCATCCCTGGAGGTGTTTAAAAGACGTGTAGATGTGGTGCTTGGGGACATGGTTTAGTGGTGGACTTGACAGTGCTAGGTTAACGGTTGGACTTAATGATCTTAAAAGGTCTTTTCCAACCTAAATGATTTTATGATTCTATATCACTACAATTGGCAAGTTATAAAATAATACAAAAGAGTAAAAATGTGTAAACGTGGTTTGTTTTGAAATTATTTTTCCCAGCATCTGTGTTACGGAACAATTTTAGTGAAATATTTTGTTTAAGCTGATGTTCTTTTGCGAGCCAATTTCAATTTCCTGAGAGTGGCACATTTCTGATACAGAAGTGACTGGGCATATCAGGCTCTCATTCTGAGCAATGCCTTCTGCTTCTGGTACTGCTGGGCAGTGTGGGATGCTGCTGTCCCTACTGTCCTCTTTCTGGGCCTACAGATAGCGCTACTGCATCATGCTCACTGAAGATACCAACTGTAAAACAGGAGGCAAGAGAAAATCAAGCATCTTTTTCTCAGTAAAAGGAAGTTTAAAATCTGTTGCTTCTTCTCCGGACTCCATCTGGAAAAAAACCAGGACCTAGACGCTATTAAAGGCAGTGGAAAACTTTCTCTACACCAGGATCTGGAACGCCCAAGGAAATCTGGTTGCTTAGTAGTAGTCCCAAATTAGTCAGTTTTTCCCACTCCTTCAATGCATTTCTGTCCCAGTTTCCTGCATACATAGAGCAGCATGTTCTTCTGGAATCCCACTTCAGTCTCTGCCTCTCCTCCCAGCTCCTCCAGTCTGGAGCCTGCCCACCCCCGTTGCCTCTGGTTGTTTTCCCACCACCTCCTCTTCATCAGGAATAAAAGAAGTGTCCTGCCTGCTTCCCAGCTGAAGGCTTCGTTGTGAGCATCACTCCTTACTTTGGGGAATTTGTGAGGGTCAGTTCCTGCTCAAGCACTGTGAGTGTTTGTGATCCTGATTCTGGTCGTGCCGGGTCAGTGTGGATCGTAAGCACAGTCCCTAGTTACTCGGGCACTTTGGCAGTGCCTTCATCCTGGAGGCCTGAGCTAATTCCGCATACTGTGCAATTCAATTCCTACCTTACTGTAAGCCACTTATTTGTTCTCAGGTCTAAATCTTACTCAGCCTATAGACAGGATTTGCCCAAGGAAGGGCCATTGAAAAGAGACCTGAGGCACTTTGCATTTGCATCACCAAAAAAATAAGATGGGAATAGATTTCACACTAGAAAATACATTGAAGGAAATAGTCTTAGCGTAGGAGTGGCCTGTAGAGTCACGTACATCTTTTCCTTTCATTTGCAGTTTGAATGAAGGATATAACATTAAAGTTACTTGCCCTTAGAAGAAATAATGCAAATGTAGGAATACTTGGGGCTGAATTTTGCAAGAAGTGACTCATGATTTGGAGTATATCAGCTGAGATCCTTACTGAGCTGGAATTTCAGAAGGCAAGTGCTGAGTGTTTTCTGAAAATCAAGGCCTTTTGAAAGAGGGTTTTTTTCAAGGAGACAGCCCAGAACTAAACATATACTTGAATGTTGCAAGGACTTCATTATTTAAGTGTGTCTTTTCCTCTCAAACAAGTTTATAAAAAGGCCCAAATAACTCATGCAAACCTTACTGACGCAATTAAAAAACAAAATAACAGTTAAGGTAGCTGAGGGTTCTGTTTTTCTCAGGAATGATTGTGTATGTCTCAGCATTGTTATATGGAAAAAAACAGTCAATGTGTTCTTAGTCAAATGTTTTCCTTGGCTCCATGTTAGCAACTTCAATAGCCAAGCTTCAACACAGATTAGCAAACGTCCTTGGGTAATTGGTACTCCGTCAGGCACAATATTGTCCCTAGCAGATTAAGCTGTACATCTGTAGCATGCAATGGAAAGCATAAAGCATTATACAGATTGTGCTCTTACAGATCTTTCAATATCATAGGAATGAATTTAGTATTTTCGCTGTGACTTTCTTTCAATGCATATAATGACTAGATTAGTTCCTTGATTATAATGACCACACCATGTCTGCTTAAGTAGCACAAAGCAGCCAAAACACAAGTCCTGAAAAGTTGGCAGTTTCTCCAAGTACTTAGCAATCTAAAGAAGATAAGCTAAAATTTTTTATCTTGGATGCCTTAAGTTAGGTGTCTTTATCTGTAGTTGGGCAACTAATTACCTGAGGTGACCTTGAGGGATGCTGAGCCCATGCTTCTTTTTTTTTGAATCAGTGGGGAGCTCATTGGCACTGAAAAGTGGATCAGTGATTTAGGTGTCTAAAAATAAATGCAGGTTGACCAACTTTTAAATATCAAATTTGAAATATATTCTGAAAATTTGGAAACTGTAGCTGTGAGCAGTCTATTTTTAGTGGCCATCTGCTCAGGTAGGAAAGCTGTTCCATTTGGCTTGCTGACGGTTGTTAAAATCAACACTGCCATCTTAAAGGCTTCTCCAAAATGTAAATAAAAGAAAACCTACAGTGTTTAAGTGTTTTCTGATCTGAATGAGCTTCAAGGACTCTTAAATTTCAGCTGGCTCTGCAGGGAAACTCACAGTCATATCATAGCTTTTTCATCACTGTAGGGTGTTACATGTGGTCTAATGAACTGAAATGGGAGAGTGAAGAAAGGAAAAAGAAAGCCTTTAATAAACAGCTGTGTGTATTAATATATCTCTCCATACTGCTGGAAAACTGCACACATTTTCTTAGGGAAAAAGAGCAACGTTAGTGCTTTCTAAAGGCCAAGTTCTTCTCTTTCACATGTGTAGCTCCCGTTGACATGAGCAACAAGACCCAACCCTGTGAGGTCATCTGTGACCTCAGGGAGTGTCCTCCAGGATGTCCCCTCTCACTCTGATAGGAGGTGAGGGTGCTCAGCACCATCTGAGTCAGAGTGACAAGCTGGAGTTACTTACATGTCCTTGTCTTTTGAATTGACAGGATACTGTCCTGTTTTAGCTTACATCCTTCATGCAAATCAGTTCTGAGAGTTCACTGACATCTCACAGTTAAGTAACAGATATTAGGAATATTTTTATGGTGTGGATTCATTACCCCATCCTGGCAGTATAAATTACACTTAAACTGTATTTATATCTTCTTTAAACCGGCAGAGCAACGTAATGGCTTACAAGTATGACAAAGGAATTAAGCAGCATGGGAAAGGGAGAAAGGATGTATTGTTAGATAAGAATCTGAATTCTTCCTTTGCAAATACAAGCAAATTCCCACTGGAAAGGAATGTCACATTAGCAGATTGGACAAAAAGGAGAGAAAGAAATACACAGTAGGGGAATGCATGGTTTGAATTAAGATCTGAGTCTTGGCTGCCTTTCATTTCCACATCATAACGATCGAGCCCAATTTTTACTACACAAGCCACGGGCTTGAAAATAAATGCACATGTAATACTTTGATAGAACAATCAGAGCTGGTCTAATAGAAGCTGCTGAGAACAGTATTCCCTTGCTTTTATTTGAGGGAGGGATGTATTTGTTTTCTGCAGAGCCATCCAGCCGTCCATTTCTTGCCTTTGGTGTCCTGCCTCACCCCAGGACTATTGCAGCTGACCCCAGCAATTGAGGGTTTATTCACAAATGCTTTTATTTGTGCTTTAGTGAACAAAGACCATTAAAAGGCCTCTTTATTCTGAGTGTGGAATAAAATCAAATATACTGATCAGTCCTCACATCTGTGTTTCTAAGCAGCAGAATTCTCTAAAATGCAACCAGTCCTACACACTTTACTCCCCTATTTTTTGCTTGAAGAATACAAGGTAGGATGGCCTGGTATCAAGCTGACCCCAGCTTTTTGAGGAGGTATTGAAGGGACGCTTTGTAATCACTGACTGTGATGCTACAGCTGGGCTCAGTGGAACATCCTAAGATAAGCAGACTTTCAAATGCTGTATGACGCTTTAGAGGGCAAAATAATCATCGCTGTGGCTCCCATATTTTCACAGGCAACTCGTACGAGTCCCAGCACAGAGGGACTCATTAGATCTCTGTATGATGGGCTTTCTACTGGGCTTGCAAACCAGCTCTGCTTCCTGCATTCAGGTTGCCTTTTGGAGTGTGAGCCTTCTTGTTTTATCTAGGTGGAACAGACATAGCCAGCAAACAATAGTGTTTGTGGTGACTCATGTGGCAGGGTTTGAAGTATTCCAGGTCAGGCAAAACAGAGTTCCTCAGGGACTGTTGGTTTCTATTAGTGCCATGTTACTTCTGTACCCTGGTAATTTCCCCTTTGTTTTACTCACTGAAATGTAACAAGTGGATAACAAGGGAGATGAAACTCCTAACAAAAAGCAAAATGCAAGTTTGTCCAGGAAGATTTATCAAGTGGCATCTTTGGACTGATAAACAGCAATGTAATTCAAGGCCAGAAAAGGTGGTGGAACTGCAGCAGATCAAGAACTGGCCAACTTGCTGAAGTTATACATGGAATGGGGGAAGAGAACAGCAAGGCACAAGTGAAAATATATTCAAAATGTGTCTTGATAAAGCAAGTTTTTTGTGTGCTTAAGGAAAGCATGATTTCTGATAATCAGCAGTGGTTGTGGGAAGCAGTTTCTTCATCTCTTCTGGACTGGATTTTGCTGTCGTGAACATAATCTAATGTACATTATCTGACTCACTTCACATCATCACAGTCACCATACAAATCATCCTGTTCTCTAAGAAACACTGGCAGTGATGTGTAGTTGTGGTCCTTTTGTTCTGGCTGTGCATCTGAGTATATGTGTGTGTGTGTGCGCGCACGCGCGCATGCATATGTGAAAGAGAGAGGAAAAGTGGAAGAAAGAAAGACTGGAGAGCCAGATGATCCCTCAAACTATTTGTTTATGCTTGATAATTAATGAACACAAGCATCTGTCACCTCAGTGTTGAGGGCATCAGACTAGGGGCAGCAACTTTGCAGGTAAGAAGGCTCCAATCCATCTTCATCTGCTGATAGTAATTGGAGGACCTTGTCAGAGATTTGGAGGGGATTTATTGATGCGGTACATAGGATTTGCAGAAACAGCTTTTTGAAGGACGTGGTACTATATCATTTCTTTTTTCTTTCTTTTTTTTCTTTTTATCTTCTCAGAATTTAAAATCATTTGGGAAATTCACTTAGTTCCTCTGCCTTCAGCTTTCCTTTAATGATGTGAATGAGAAGAAATGATCTCTTGCCAAATAGACTATTTGGGCTGATACAATATACTTTGGCAGAATTTGAAATTCTGTCCCTCTTTCTCTCATTTGTTTTCTTTCCTTTTAAGTAATGTTGTCCGTAGTATAAGCGTGACAATGTCGTGTTGTGTTGTGGAAAAATTGGTTCTTCCTATGAAAAGGGGGTCTCTTGGAAATAAAAAACGTCAATGCTGGTTGAAAATAATGGCTAAGCTATTGCACACCTCTGTTATCTGTAGTAAATCACATGTGTGCCTGCAAATTTCAGCTGACTGCCATTTCATTTTTCTCTGTCTCTGCTTCATAAAACCAGGAATGCAGAATAGTGGAGAAATAGTGTAAAGAATAAAAGTTGTTTTGAAGTTGCTTACAACTTTGTCATATTCTAGCCATTTGGCCTGAATTTTTCTATGCTAGCTAACGCTTGACCTGAAAGGTGCCTGAGGGCTGTTAGAGCAGACAGGCATCAAGATAAGAAAACCAAACAGGGATGTGGATATCTTGAAGAAGACGGGAAAGAAGAATATATGGCTCCTCATACTTGTTCCTCTCCAGTGTCTGGGCGGAGGGAGACCCCAGATGCCTCAGAGGTGCTGTTCTACCACCAGTAAAACCTACTTGCATAGTAAGGGCCATAATCAGATCTGGGGCTCTGCAAGGCCAGGTATGCTAGGCTATTAAGGTAGGTATTTGGCTATTAAGGAATGCATAAAGGATTTAGTAACGTAAATCCTTTTGTAGAGATGTGGAACTGTGGAAGTCCCCAGCAGAGCTGGGAGGAGGCATAGGCCTCGTCATTTCCAACCTTAATTGTACAAAGTTCTGCCCTTGCTTTCTCATTCTGCTCTCTGAAAGAGAGCACCACTGGCAGACAATGTCAAGCCTGTTGTCATATATGCTTGAAATGATGCTGGTGTTTTTTCCTTCCGTAGATTGATGAAAAGTAAGTGTATCTTACACACCTCCCCAGTGGTACACAAGGCTGTCCTCTTGTTTTAGGGAGAAGGAAGGCAACAGGGTGTTGAATTGCCAGAGGAGATGCGTCTTTTTCTTTCTTCTCATATCCATTAAAAAAAAAATAAAATTCCTTTACTTTCCCACGACTGGGTTTGCTGTACTATAGATTTCTATGATATATATTTGAGCTGTGCCCTGCAGCTTTATGTTTCTGTCTGTTCAGCCATTTCAGGGTTGTTTCTCTAATGAAAGATCAGCTGTTTTAATTTCCTTACACAGTTCACCCTTCCCAGCTTCTGAGCTATCCTGGCTCTGTTTCAGCTGTTTGAAGTGCATTTGAATCACCAAGAACTTTGCCTTCTTTCCTGTTGTGCCACGACTTACTTTTCTTCTTTCAGTCCCTCAAGAACTTGCTGATAGCACTTTGGAAATCAAATATTCATTATAGTCCAACCTTCTGCACAGCTAAATGCCCCTTGCTGTTTTCATTGAAAAGCTTTAAATTTAACTAGAAGGGTAGCAATTCCCTTTGTTTATAACCATAGCGTAACAAATTGTAGCCAATTGAAAACCATATTAGGTTGTAAATTTGTATTATGACTGGACGCTAACAGGGTGGCAATGTTTTTCCCTGATGGTGGATGGTGATTTTCAGCCCAGTTGTTCTGATGCACCCAAGTGTAAAGTTATTAGGGCCATCTGCGGCTTAAGTCGGGGAAGAAAAGAACTTTAGTTTTGTGTGAAGTTGCACTCCGGCAATCTGCCTGCACGTCTGCTGGCTAAACAGGCAAGACATAGAGCAAATGAAAAACAAAAAAAAATCTCCTGCAAAGAAAGCTACTGAGACGTGGAGAAGTAAATATCTATATCATCTGGATGGGATTTCAAATGGCAGAGAGCTGACCTCTAGCTTTGTGTTTCCTTCTAATGATGACTTCTAACAGTGCTACCTGCAGAGAACAAAGACAGTCCAATTAAATCCAGGCCATTTGTATATTTATTGTAGAGATCATACCAGAATCCCCATCCTCCTCTCTCTGACACAGTAATGTGGCAGACTTTTTAATTATCTCAAGGATAAAGTGTGTTTTACTTAAAACAAACCTTTCTCCAGCAAGATGGCGAGTGTTCTGTGAGTCTTTTTCTTTCAGGTGAATCTTCTGCTCCAACTATTTCCAAGATACTGTGGTAGCTCCTTATTCCTGCTAAGATATTTATACCTAGCTTAATTTGACAGCTCCCCATGACACCTGTGCATGGGGAACATGAGGAAAATAAGTGTACTGTCAAGTGCCTCTAGTAATTTTTCTGGTTTGTCTCTTTTAGGTTTTATATGACAGGAATGACTTTCTTTATAAATCATGTAAATTGTAGCTTGCTAATGGGTACTTTGGTATTACAAGCATCTCATATCAATTATTTTCTATGTTCTTTTGCAAAACATTTGCAGGAAGAATAACAGTGGAACCTTTAGTGAAAAATGTGACTGATTTTCTGCTCCATCAGTCGAAGCTTGGTTTACTTGAAATGCAGTGCAGAGCCATTGTCTTCCATTTCCTCCAGCTACCATTCAGAGCTGAGAGATTGATGAGCTGCAATGGGTTGAGCTGTTTTATTTAAGCCCCTGTCTTTAACCATATCCCTCTCCTTTCAGGAAGCTGTAGTAAGCACCTGGATTCAGTTCAGTGACAGCTCCGTGACTCCGCTGGACATTTATGACTCTAAGGACTTCTCCCTTTCTGCTGTATCATTAGATGAAGCTGTTGTCTCGATCCACCAGAACTCTGCCTTAAAATGGCCAGTCGTGGAAGCAGAAGGTGAAGGTCAGGGCACGTTAATCAAGGTGGACATGATGATTTCTGAAGCCTGCCAAAAGTCCAAGAGGAAAAGTGTCCTGGCTGTGGGGAATGGCAGTATCAAAGTCAAGTTTGGCCAGAATGATGCAGACTCTGATACAGGTGGAGATTATGATGCTGATGAGATTGAAAACCATGCCAGCGACCGGCGGCACAAAGTGTCAGATCAGGAACGGTATGGCCAGGATGGACGATATTATGGTAGCTCTTCAGCAGAGCGAGAGGAAGGCGCCATCAGGAAAGTCAGCACCACAGCAAAATCCATAATAAAAAATAAAGTAATTAAAAATAATAGGCTGGATGGTGGCAAACTCTCAGATGATAGCCAGCTGCAGAACATTCCTATAGACTTCACCAACTTCCCTGCTCAAGTAGACCTACCAAAAGGCAATGCAGGTATGGAGGAAAATGACCTGGTGCAGACACCTAGGGGCCTTAGCGATTTGGAGATCGGCATGTATGCTCTGCTAGGGGTCTTCTGCCTGGCAATTCTAGTCTTCCTAATAAACTGTGCAACATTTGCACTGAAGTACCGTCACAAGCAGGTTCTGGTGGAAGGACAGGCCACCATGACCCATTCCCATGACTGGGTCTGGCTGGGAAATGAAGCAGAACTGCTGGAGAACACAGCAGATGCATCACCTCAGCAGGATGAGCACACAACTATTATTGACCGAGGCTCGGGTTGCGAGGAGAGCAACCAGCTCCTCAATGGTAATGCTCAGAAGAACATTCAGAGCCAGGTTCACAGGTGTGCTGACTCAGGGGGCAAGCTCGGAAAGGAACAGAAATCTGAACCTTTACATTCGCCGACTTCTAAGCGGAAGCGGGTAAAATTCACGACATTCACTACCATCCCACCTGACGATGGTTGTCCTACTGTCAACTCAATCCTAAGTAGCAATGATGATGACATTAAGTGGGTGTGCCAGGATATGGACCTGGGGGACTCCAAAGAGATACGAAACTACATGGAGAAGTTCAAAGACAAAGTGTAGCTCCTTGCTGGTTTTTTTGGGTTTAACCACACCTTGATGCCTTCAGTTCTACAGTATATATTGGGGCAGAAGAGGGGGAGGGGAAGGAATCACCAGGAGAAACGATGAGGCAGTTTTTATAATCAGGGAAAGAAATTTGCCAAACTGTCCATGGTTTATTTTTGGTTTTCACCTCATTTTGTTTTTTCAGCAGTTTTTCTGCTACTCATGGATTTAGGAAGTGGAATATAAATAGCAGAAAGGAACAAGGAAATGGTATGACCCGTATGATGAACTGGGCAAGATGAGGTTGTGAAAATTTGTTTTATGGGTCATAGAAATAATAATGATAGTAATGTTTCAAAGTACCAAAAATATTTGTAAAAATAAAAGAGAGAATTTAAGAGCATGGAAAGAATAAGCAAGAGACAAACAATAACTTGCCTGTGTTTCTAATAAAACATCAAAATTATGGACATATGACCCACAGGGAGACTAGTTAGATTGTTACTCAAGCCGTTTCTTTTCTTTCCTTCATTTGAAGTGAAGATGTGTCTTTGGCATTACATATGAAGGAGGAAGAAATTAGCTGGTATTTTTATTTTTACTTTTCTTTTTGTCTTGTAAGTTGAAACAGAATAATTTTCCCTCTTGTATTTTTCTTTTAAATGTCTTGGAAACAGGAAAATTTTGAATTCACTAAGTTCACAGTGGACCAAGAACATTTTGTTTCTAAGGTAGCTATAAATAATCTCCTGCCATTTAAAGAATTCAGGGGATAAGTATTGATTAAGAATTTCCATGTGGTGTTTCTTCTGAAAGCCTAAGCCTCCATTGCTTCACCCTAGCTAGAAATACGTTCTGTTAGAAGAAGTATTCATTTTACTTTCAGGTTTGGATTGTTTATTTAGTTGTTTGTTTTAAATTTCCACAACCAAAGTTCCCATGTTTCACCAAGGGAAGAAGGTGCTTTTTTATGTTAGCTTTTAGAAGTAACAACCAATGGGAGTGCCCACTGATGCATTTTAAATGTACCTGGAACTGAGACCATCACAGGCCAAATATGTACAGCCTGGATTTTGTTTTTTTGCGAAGTCCATGAATTCATAGTTTTGTGCGGTATTTTTCTGTTTATTCTAATGTTGCCAGCTCTCAACAAGCTCTGAAAGCGAGAGGAAGAATGGACAGAAAGACACTGATTGTCCCAAAACTTTTATTTCCTTGTACTGGGAGAGCTGGCCTCTGGACAGACTTTTGGAAGGGAAGAAAATATTGCTGAAGCAAGATCAAGAAATATCTGGAGCTATTTTATAGATTTTTTTTGCCATTGGACCAGCTAAGACTGAAAATTTTAGACTAGATAGTAAAGCTGATGTTTTGAATAAACAAATACAAAACCAGTAATCAATCTGAAGCAAACACAAAATAGAGTCATAGATTCGTTGTGTAAACTGACAGAACTGTGTTGACTCTGTGCCAGTTTACACTAATGCAGGAAACAGATCAAAATCTATTCAATGGGGAAACCACTGTCATCCAAAACCTTTTGTAACGAAAAGGAAGATGGTATATCCAGCCTTTTGGAAAGCAGTATTATGTCCTGACTGTTAGCCAGAAGCACTTGCAATGTCCTGTCTTTACCATGTATTTCTTTTTTTTTTTTTTTTATTACTAAACTCAGTAGTTTGGTTTTTTTACTTGGACAAAATCAATCCTGCCAGCCAGTAACATAGATGGATGTTTTAACAAGATATGCCTAGTATGCATTGTAGACTGAAAGAATGTAATATTTATTTATACATGTTATACAAATTGTAATTAAAATGCTTTACATGGCTTGACAAATTAACCTCTCTCTTCTGAGGGGAGGGAGCTCCTGTCATTTCTGTATTGAAGTACTGCATCCACTGCCTCACAGCTGAAACAAAATTTAAGCCGCTTTCCGAAGAGAGGAGAATAGAGATATATGAAAGTTTTTCACTGCTCTGACCCTCCTTTTGTGAACCACTTCCCCTTCCCACCTAACATGTGGTGATGATGACGGATGGCAGGAGAAGACAGGAGTCGGGCACAGTTCATGGCAGTGTCACTATTCATCTTGTTCATCTTCATGCCTACCATCAGCATGAACAACTCCAGGACTCTTGCTTCTGATGTGTGCAACTTTCATGCAGCCCAGTCATAATTAATTATGTTGCTTCTCTGATTGATACAGTAGGTTCAGATGGAAGCAAGTTTCACTGAATCACAACTGACATATACAAAGCACCCTGTATCCCAAAGGACCCCAAGCTACTTTACAAGCTAAGCACAGTGATGCATCAGCCACACCTCAGGGATCAGTATATCTTCCTGGGAAAACACAGGTGTCTCTGAGGTGAAAAAGGCATTTACAGCATGGAGCTGCAAAATACAACAGCAGAGGAACAAGAAAAATAGCATGGAGCAAAAATAACACCCCTTGGTAGCACAGAATATAATTGTTCAAAGTGCTTTTTTAAGAAGGCTGAACAGCCCCTGTTACAGCACATATGAAGAATGGCATCTCCAGTAACCCAGTGCTCCCGAGCACTTTCTGGGATACTGGTACAGCACTGGCTGGGGAGGAAAGGGGTAATTAGTAAATTACTGTTTCTAGTCCATGCACCCTGACTTTGCTCATGGTTTTTCGCAGCTGAGGCTTTATAGGATCAGAAGAGAAAAGGGTATCTCCATCAAACATAAACAGTGGGCTACCGAGAAAACCTTGTGAGGAGAATTCATCTTGCTCTGTATTTTCATGGTGACATGTGCATGTCTTTCTTGGTCTTGCTATCTCACTGCATTGTCTAAGAAAAGTGAACAAAAACATTATTCCTAATTCACCTGCTCTCCAAAACCTCAAGTGCTTTTTTCAAGAAAGATAAACATGTCTTCATTGAAATTAAAAGGTGGGGGGCAGGGGATCAAAGTGTCCTGTGAGAAACTATTTTGCAATTCCTTTTCAAAAACAGTGATGTAAATTTTTGTTGAAAGACAAACCCCTGTATTAATGCGACTCATATTGGATGCAACACTCCCAAAGAGGAGCAGAGCTCTTATGTTACGAATAGGAAAATTATAGCTTATTCATTGTTTCAACAGTAATTGAAATAATCACTATTTTTTGCTTTTTGTTTGTTGACTGCACGTATAGTTCTCTGTTGTCTGTAGATTCAGACTTAGGCAGTTTGTTTGGAACAACTACCCTTTGGAAAAATTAATTTTAATATACAATGATGATCCTTGTGACATTGGCCAATACACCCATGATGCCTCCTTGGGAGCAAGATTTCACTGATGATTAGTCACGTGTCAGTTCTCAGTGGCAGTATTTTGTCATTATATTTAAATTAGAAAAAATAGCCTCTGTAGAGTCTCTCCAAAGTGGGTGATTTCAGAGGCTTGCACATGTAGAGTCCATTGACTGCAGCCTGTAACACTGGGTTGGACGCTTGCCATTCACAAATGCATACGGCATTTTACAAATGCTGCAGATTACCATGGACATTTGTTACAGTTCTGACTTACTCTTTATCCTGTCTGTGCCGTAATAATCACTTTGCAAATGCTAATAATCATGTACAACTGCCAACATAAGCACACGCATGGCCAAAGGGAGAGGCTTAAGCAGCAGTTTCTTAAGTGCTGCAGCACTCAGGGGCAGTCAGTGCGGCCACTTTCCCACAGCAAATTAAATGGCAACTTAACATCCCTGAAGCACGTAAAGTGGTTTTCTCTGATGTTTTCTTACTAACACATGCCTGTTATTGATGTCTTTTAGTTCCTGAGTTATCAACTAATGGACTTCAGCTAATCTCCCCATTGGCAACACGGGGGGGGTTTAAAGCTGTAAGAGAAAGACACCTGACGTACTGCCTATTGCAATACGACATCATAATATAGTGAAGAAGAAGAGCCACTGCTCCAGGTTCTGTACCATATATGTGATAGTAGTTGAAATGTGGAAAATATGTTCAGACAGGACATGATATGTTTAACCACAGGCCCACATGATGCAAGGCCTGTGATGGTTGCAGGGAGGAGGGCTAGGGAAGCTTCTCCAGTCCCAAAGTCCTGCTTCAACTGTTTTGTTAGTCACAGCTACAGCATTTCTGTTGAGATCCACACCTGCTGTAAATCTGTATGTCTCCATTGAAGCCATCTGGTATAGCCATGCTAATTGACAGCAGCCAGGAGCCTGGACTTTTGATCTAATGTATGTGGGAAGTCCCTGACTGTTTAAGAAGAGTTTTAAGCTGGTCTGCCACATGATAGAACTGAATTTGTGTGCTTCCCAGGATGAGGGGTTTGTTTCCCCCTGCCGTGAAAGTGGGAAGAGATAAGGCTACCAGGAGTGCTCTGGAGACTTGGGCAGGATGGGGGCAATGCCTGCCTCCCCTGGCACAGCCTGCTCTCTTCCTCAGCAGCAGGAATTGTTTCACGCGTCTGGATATTTCCTTTACTAGCACCTGCCAGCCTGGCTGTTTAGGATGTTGCTTCAAACAAAGCAGGGAGAGTGTCTCCTGCTGCTTGCAGCAGCCTGCTGCCGTACGTACCTGCTGCCTAGGTCTGGGCTGGCTGAGCTGCAAAGGGGTTTGCTTTCTTTTCTGGAAATCTTGGCACTGTGCTTCTCTGTGCTCTTTGTAGGTCTTAAGCCCAGAGGATGCTTAGAAGAGGCCATTGATTTTGACTCCTGTAACTCATGGCTGAACAGGAGCATGTCTTCAAAATCGCATGGTCTTTGCAAAGGGAGACAGGCTGTATTTGAAGAGACAACAGAGGGAATTAAAAAAAGGGAAAAACTCAGCCCTGCCTTCTTATTTAATTTTTCTGAAGCTACAAAATGTGGTACTTCAGAGACAGAGGCGGATACTGAAGTTTTTCAATTTATCTTCCACTGACCAAAAATTCCGTCAAAGCCCAATTCTGAGTGAGCCACCGTAAATGATCATCTCAGCAGGGAGGAAACCACCAGGCTGTGAAATATCATTTATTTGAGAAATTCACATTGGGTCAAATGCCGGGATTTACATTTCTTAAGCTTTGCTGTGCTGCAGTTACAAAGGCACTGGGATCGGGCGCAGAGAGCTGCTCTGAACATCACTCTTGGCAATGTGCCTTACTTGCCAGATGAGGGAATCTCTGCATGCCAGGGGTGCGTGGCTGCAAAGATAACACACTGCAAGGTACATTTTTCTGTCAAGGAGCCAAGATGGAAATTCATTAATAATAATTTGCACTTAGAGGAGAGCCCTTCATCTGAGAAGCTCAGTGACTTCCAATTGTTGGTAAAGGATGAAAATGTGAGCAGGCTGAAGGGGCCCTATTTTCTCAAATGACACATGCCAGGTGAACGCGGGAGCACAACTGTACCTGTGTGAGGGCTGGGCCTGTCTGCTGGAGGGAGGTAATTAGTGAAATCAGTTGGTGCAGTCAGTAACAGCCTGCTGGGGGAGAGGAGAGCACTTGGGTTGTTGCAGATGAAGGTCAAGCACTGTGAAAGCTGTGCTGCTGGTGGGGCAGTGCAGCGTGGTGTGAGGCAGCCGTGGGACGGAAGAACGATGGTTGCAGGAGGAGTAGGTGAAGGTGAGAGAAGAAGTGGAGCTTTCCTGTTGCTGTGAGGCTGCTGGTACAGAATGGACCTTGGTGAAAAGTGAGTCCTGCTTGTTGGGTTTTTTTTATTACTGGGTTGTGTGTGGAGGGAAGGAGAACTCTAATTGCTTGCTTAGGTGTCCTGAGTTTGGGAATCAGCAAGAGAAACGGTGTGTTGATCGAGCCTTACCTTTGGCAAGGGGAAGGCCACTGCTAAGGGAATAAGTTGCAGCTTGCCTGGTACATGTGCCTGGGAACACCTGATAGTGCAAAGTCAGTATGGAACATCCTGGATCAGATGCTGGATCCTGAATCCTTCTGATACGGCTTAACTGCTAGGAAGTCCATATTTCTTCCACCAGTGAGCATGCTGACTTGCCCTCAGCTTCTAGATGTACTTTGATGTTGATTAAATTTCAGAGGTGATGTGAAAAAGGCTCTCGCTTTTGGAAAGCAGGGATGCAGTTAGTTCATGGTGCTACACCCAGCTTGCTGGGCTGGAAATAGGGCAGTGACAGCCCCCCCCCAGTGCTTGAACAGGTATTTTGTCTTTCCTTCTTGCCAAGCTCCAAGACCAAGTAGCCTAGCAGCAAGAGCGTTGCTCTGTTTTGAAAGACTCCTAAGCTGGATTTCAGTGCTTAAAAATAAGCTGTCAGCAAAGATGCAGCAGCAGACAGAGATAATGATGCAAATTACCAAGTAACTCTCCCTCTTGATTACTTATTTTGGACAAACTCAGACCCATTCTTTCTATGCTTATGCTAGGGAGGGATTAAAGCTCTTTGTGTGAAGTGATGGTGTCAAAGCCAGCCACAAGCATCTTGGAGACAATATGTCTGATGTTCAGCTGAGCCATATCACGTCGCAAAGGCACCCTGTACTAATCATCCCCTTGGCTGCTGGAGGGGTTGCTCTTTGCACTGTCAGGTACATCACAGCCAGTCGTGCATCTTTCTGAAGGTGCAGTAGCATGTTTAGTGATAGTTGGTAGCTTCCCCCGTCTCCATTTTCCCTTTGAGCATGTACCTGAAGATTTTTCAGGTAGCTGGTTTCCAGCATGCTCTGTGGCTATTTAGGGTGGTGGGTGCAGGGGACACTGAAGCACGTCTGTGAGGGGCAAATTTAATGCCCTGAATTCAAATAATGTGCGTAGCAACTGCATTCCTGGAAGCCACGATTTAGGTTGGAATCCTTAATGAACAGATTGCAGCACCATAATTATCTGGGCACTTCTGTCTGGCTACAAATGCAGGATAGGAGGGAAATCTTATGGAAGGCTTTTGGTATTTTTGCCACTGTCTCGCACATGGCCTAGTGGAAGAGGTACCTGACTGAGAAATGCCTGTTCTGCCATCGGCCCTATCAAACTTTGCTCATTCACTGCTTGTTTCTTCCACTGCTGGATGTTTTAAGCTGCCATCTAGCTTCCTGAGACGGCTGATTTAACTTTCAGCATTACTACTGAAAAGGCACTGGTACAAATTCATAGTATTCAGATCTCTTGTGGACTGAGGGGAGAGGGAAGGTGGAAAGAGATGCGGACAGTTTGTGTTGCAGAACTGAAGGACGAGAACAAAGTCCCGTGAGAGAAAAGATAAAGACTTAAGTTCTATGAAGGCTAGGACTGCTTTCTTAGTTTGCTTTCTGTAACGTATGTATAATTTCCCTGACTGTTGTGGTCTTTCCTGGTTTGGAGTAATAATTTTCCTGGTTTGGGGATAAGATCTACACAACCCACCCAAGGCTTAGGATGGCTATGTTGCCTGGCTGCCCTTACGTGGAGTGGGAGCAGCAGAGCAGGTACCAGAGCCTCCACTCTGACCGTCTGTGCTGACACCTGAGGAACTGGATGATGTACAGTACTGTTGGTAAGGGCTGTCTGTATAATTGATAATCTGGCTCTATGTGATAGTGACTTATTCTAGGGGCAGGTCATAATTGTAGGTTTTCTGATGACAGGGACGATTTTGGTTCCCAAACTGAATTGTACAGCTCATGAGGCTCTGGTTGGACAGCTGCACTGCAGGCAGAAAGCCTGCTTCGAGATGGACAGGCACCCAAAATGCTGTGTAGGTAACGATTGTCACTTCAGTGTCATTTAGTAGCAATTGCTATAGGAGCATAATTATCTGGGGACTCTTCTTTGGTTATGATGACACTATACATCTTATAAAACTGAGCTGAGGTTACCATAATGATGAGACTCTTTTAATTTAATACGATATTGCTACAGGGCCTTTTCATGGATTGTCTGAAAAGATTAATATTCTTTAACAGAAACACTTTGGCAAATCAAGTCACCATTTCCCATTCTTCCACTCCACCCCTGCGTTTTGGGATCTGCCATTTATTTTTTCCATCATGCCTCTAGGTTCCTCATACCACATCCATCAGCATGGCAGGAGTTTTACACACTTTTTTAAAGTGCTCCAAGAGTATCTTCTCTGCTTTGTAGGCCATCGTGTCTTACTCTTTTAAAGCCTACTATTACAAAAATAAAATGCAAGATCACGTTGGGGGAAGAAGGAAATGAGTGGGTGTGATAACTGACAACTTCAGGGCTTTTTGGAAACCCACTAAGCAGGCTGAAATGGAAGTTTCCCCCAAATGCGGAGTACAAGGGATTAGTTTCCAACTGGGAAGAAACAACTGTTATAAATCCAGACATCTTCCCCCACAAAGGGAGTGCTGTTCTCCACTGCTCTACCATGACTACCAGAACTCTGCTGTGTTATCTGTAGACCTGCACTTTCCCTCAGGCAGTACCAGTGGGACCCAGGTAGCCACAGCTGGGTACGTGTGAGTGAGGGTTTTGTTGCTGCGTGAGTTGTAAGTGGCTTTAAGGAGACAGGCAACCTGAATGTCTGTGCTCTGACTTCAGCTGCCCACAAAGCTGCCCTGGTTCCTGCTCTCTGAACAAAAGCCTGGGGACTCTGGTTGTAGAACCTGGCATTGGCCTGACACTTGTGGCTAAAGGGAAGATTCCTAAACATGTGCTAATGAGATATTCAGTTAATCTTAAGTAGGAAGAAATTAAAAATTTATATAAGAATTATGAGTATGTCACTCTTGTCGAAGTGGCCAGAGTGAATTATCACCTGTGATAATGTGCGATTGTGAGTGAGTGCTGTGGTTCGTCATAGCAATGAATGGTTACGAAATATAGCGTTTCCCATGAAGTTTCACAGAGCTTCAGGTTTGCGCAGGTCTGTGAGTACAGACTTCTTGTAATACAGGTTTTTGGAGAGCTCTGCATGTTTCAGGTTCCGTCCTGGCAGTCCTTCCAGTAGCATCGTCTGTCCATGAATTAAGTGCTATAATAGGTCTTGTATTTATTCAGCTGCTACCTGTAAAAGAAGCAGATCAAAACACAATTCTTCTGTTTAGAAAAGGCTAAAGACACAGAAGCGTTTGGGTTTTTTGTTTTTTTTTCTTCATCAAGTCTTCCCCTTGCCCCCTCCCTGCCCTGCAGTGGGAACAAGCTGGGCTAAAAAATCTAGTCTAGTTAAACTGAGGTAGCTGGAATCACAAGGCTAAGGATGCAAATGTCCCATGCCTCTTCTCAGTGCCATTCTGTTCACCAGAGCAGGTGTGGGGATGTCCCACAGTTTTTTTTGGTGACCCAAGGATTGCCATGGGAAGCTTTTCCTGGTACTGCAGCTTCTGGGATGGAGGACCTATGGGGCCAAGGCAATGGCATGGGAGCTCCACAGGTAGGGCATGGCCAACTGCACAGTATTTAAATATTCCTGTATTCGTCTGGTCCCTAAGGAGGTTGACATGTATTGTGTGGACCTGTAGCAAGTTACATTTCCATTTGCATACGCTACTGGGGAGTGGTGGGGAGGAGAAAGTGAAAGCGTGTGTGGAAAGGGCAGAAGGAGGAGAGAAGGCCTGTATGTCTTCCCAGCTTTTGTTGTGTCTTGTTTTAGTTCAATATTTTTAATATCCTAGCTTAAATTGCCCTTAGCTTTGGATTTATGAACCAGGTTATGCTTTGATAAAATAACCAGTCCTATGTACTTACAGGTTTTATTAAAAAGATGAGCAAATAAATATAAAATGAAACGGGCATATTGCTAAATTAATCCAGTACAATTTCCCTAAACTACCAGAATGGAATAATGCAGCAATCAAAGGCTGCTATTAAAACTGAATCCATAAATCAGTGGATTCAAATTAACAATTCACCAAATTAAACCAGCAGGTAATCAAATTCAATGATAGGGTTGATGCTAAGAAGAATTGCTCTGTGTTGGTCTCATTGGAAAAACATAGGGAGAAGCCAAGTCCTTTCAACTGATGATATAAACCAGTGCTTTGGCCGGTACAATCCTTCAGCTGGGGAAGGGCGTGGGCACATGGGAAGTAGGTGCAAATGGGACATTAAATTAAACCTTTCCCAGGGATGTACCTCAGTGCAGACAAATGCAGAAAATTGATTTGCATGTATATCTTACATGAAATTATCAGCATCTGCAGCAAATGCAGGGCCTCTTTAGGTCTTGTTCTCTTCTCCCAGTCCTGCTTTTTTACCTTCAGTACCACTGAATCTTCCAGCAAGCTTGCTCTGGAGACTGATTGAATTGTAGGCAGCCCTGTTTCTCTTTAGACCTCTTAGTGTCTGAGAAAGGGGGAATTTCACAGCCTCTAGGGTACTGCTACTAAACATAGGAATGCCAATCTCTACTACAGACCCGTTCATGGCAGAAAGGGCCATGTATGGGGGAGGGAGGAGAGCTAGACACCATGATGCTCTGTGGTGTCTTGAGGTATCACAGTAATGCTTGGAGAAGTTTGGGGAGAGACGAGGTGGCTGTTTCCCGCCTCCCTTGCTTCTAGATGGGTGTCTGTGTGAAGCAGTATCCTGCATTGCCAGCATGACCCTTCAATGGCACAGCAAAGGCAATAATAAATGACCTTTTCATGTCACAAAACCTGCTCAGTTAGCAGTAAGCGTATGTTCTTTCAGAAATACTCTGATAGCTGCATGAGGGCAGAGAGGGGGAGGCCAGCCAGGAAGCCTGATGTCAGCCTTCTAGCTGAGGTAATGGACATAAAAATCTCCATCTGCTGAGAAGTCACTTTAAGAAAAAGTATTAACCTAATTAGCCCATTTGTCTCTTCTCTCATCAAGCATCTTTCTAACAACAGTTATTTCCTACCTTAAATTAGGAAACTAATACAGGTAATGTTATAACTTGTGTTTTGGAGTTATTAGAACAAGTTGTCTTGCTCTTTAGAATAAATTAACTTCAAATTCTGTCTGCAAATTTATCCACTTCATGTCCGTATGGACTAGGGAATTTCATTGCACTGAGCTGGCATAGCAAACCCTAGATTCAGAAACAAATCTATGGACCTTTAGTAGGAAGGTCAAAATAAGGCAACCAAAATAATCATGAAATTCAAAACTCACCCTTTATTGGAAAGTGGGAATTCACTTTCAGGTAGTGCAGGAATTGCCTTAAGGAAAAGCAGTCACAGGGAGGTGGCACACAAGCAGCTGCATTCATATGTTTAAATGAAAATGGATGGTTGAACAAGGCTTGATGCAATTTTGGTTCTAAAAAGGCCTGCAAATATGCTTTCTAGCCATTTCCCACCAGAGCCCTGTGGCTTAATTAGACAAGTTTAATCAGTTCAGTTCCATGCAGCATTGCTGATCTGCAAGAATTGGAAATTCCTGAATGTCCCTCAGATATTGGTGACACAATGGTTAAAAAATGCAATTTGCAGGCTTTTGCAGATCCCTAGTTAATGCAGAGCTGTAGGAAATGCCTTTCTTCAGCCTTGGGCTGTTAGTCAAAATTCAGGTGCATTAGGAATGCCACTGAACACTACAGAAGAGTGAGGGCTATTTTAGGTGTGAATTCTTTCACTTGTAAGTGCCTAAATCCTCTTGTTTAAATGGTAACTTGGTGTTCCTGGATTCAAGGATGTGATCTAGTAAAGAATTATTAAAATCATGCCAGGTACCCAGTTCTGAGTCAGTAAAATTCAGCTCCAGAAAATCTTGATCCTTGAGCTCGTCTCTGAGCTCTCCATCTAGCAGAAATATTAGCAATTACCTGGCAGAAAATCTTCAATCTGAAAAAGCCAGACTCATTTGGCATTGTGCAGTGCCCTTTAGGACTAGCACTGTCTGTCCTGGGCTTCCATCCAGAGGTTTCGTCATTATGATGTTTATAAAGAAAAATTGTAATGCATCCGTTATAAGAAAAAGATAGTCCTAAGATTTCAAGGTTAATTAAAACCAGGCTGATAGTGGGGAAGATCAGGAGCTGATGTATTCCTAAATAGCCAAGAAGAAATTTCTCAGGAACGTAAGTGATAACCTGATATAGTAAAGGGAAACTACCGAGTGCTCACCTAGACAGAAATCTTGGCCAAGATCAGGAGGTGATTAGCCGCTTAACCAGTGCGTTGTACTCCTGCTCTGTATACAAATGCAGGCATGCAGTACTATTTGCCAGAAGATGGCACTCAAAGTATGGCATGCTACATATTTTGGAGTCCTATCTGCTTGCTCCTAATCTATTGGGTAATAGTTTCTGCACACACAGACCTAGAGCTGATGGAGTTCTGTATAATCAGTACAGCCTAAGGTTTTGTAAGCAGCTACATCCTGATGCCTAAAAGGGGTCTGTGATCCAGGCAAATAGGTGGGAGGGGTTTCTGCAAACAAGAAGTCACTGCTGAAACACTTATCTTGGTGACTTGCAAGCTTTGCTGAGAGATTCAGGGGTTTATTGCACAATTTTAGCATCACTATGTATCTCTTGGGGAGAAGGATCTGCCCTTGGGTAGTACAGTTCCACTGTGGTGGAATTCCTCTGTCTGCAAATACAGATACAGTGTTGTCAATATTTATAGTTGCACCTTGAATATAACAGGTATACTGGCTTTGGGACCTCCTAGAATAATTGAGAGTGTGTGGGGCAGAAATAGAGTGTTTTTCTGAATGAATAGCAGTTTAAAAATGAAGATGAAAAGTATAATTATAACGGAGATGTATCATACCTAAGGTGGAGCTGCAGCTCTTAGCAGCAAGAAAACATTACCGACTTCACAATGTGTCTTGTCTGTAGAAAAATTACTTTTAAGGAAGGGGCGGGGAGGGAGAAACCTGTAGAACTGTTCTTTCTGCTTTCTGTATCACTGTTTGATGTAGAGAACATCAGAAAAGCTTATGTTAGTTGCTAATGATCTCTGCAGAGTACAAATAGTTTTATGAAAGCAGCAGCTTTCGGGCTATGGGCTCTCTGGGTGCCCACACCTGACTGAGAACGAGTCATGAACAAGGAGAGAAATAAGGCTGGGACTCAACAGCAAGTGAGGTCTTCAGTGAGTTACTGGTGGCCGTGCGGGTCCCGTTGCCCCACGGTTACTATGCTGCTGCTCCTCATGCATATGTTGTGGCATAGGCTATTCTGCATGATACCTCATTGTAAATTGGGTCTCTTCAATCATATTTCTATCCACAGATAAAACTATAGCAAAGTAAATTAATGCTGAGAATATGCCACCCCCCACCTTCTTTCTTTATTCTCCAGTTGGGCTGCTCAAGTCCCTTCCCCGAAGTACACACCTCTTGCCCTGCTTTGGTTGTGCTTCTACCTATAAGCATGACCTAAGCTAACTATAACTTAGGCAGAAGAGGAGGCTGCAGGGTATCTCCTCCCTCTTGTACCCCCAGGTTGTAGTTTAACCCCAGACCGCAACTATGTACCACGTAGCCTCTCAGTCACTCACCCCCACCCAGTGGGATGGGGAGGAGAATTGGGGAGGAAAAAAAAAAAGTAAAACTTGTGGGTTGACATAAGAACAGTTTCATAACTAAAATAAAAAAACTCATACCATTTGTAATGAAAAGGATTATAACAAAAAGAGAGAAATTGGACCCAAGAAAAGACAAGTGATGCACAACATAATTGCTCACCACCCACTGATCAATGCCCGAGCAGTGATCCTACTCCTAGCCAGCTCCCCCCAGTTTATATACTGAGCATGATGTCCTATGGTATGGAATATCCCTATGGCTAGTTTGGGTCAGCTGTCCTGGCCATGCTCCCTCCCAGCTTCTTGTACCCCTGCTTGCTGGCAGAGCATGGAAACTGAAGAATCCTTAACTCGGGATAAGCACTACTTAGCAACAACTAAAACATCAGTGTGTTACCAACATTATTCTCACACTAAATCCAAAGCACACTGTACCACTTACTAGGAAGAAAATTAACTCTATTCCAGTCAAAGCCAGGACATCCCCCGAGTATTTGAATAACCAGCGCGCAGCTGTGTTGTACGTTGCTGCACTGTGAGCACTCCTGACAGAGTGACAAAGGCAGCTCCGTACCATCCTGCTGGGGCAGGGCTGAAGGTAAGCAGTTAAAGGAAAATATTGTGTAGTGCTTGAGAAATGAGGATTGGGTATTCTGCATAGATTTCCATACAAAATCTCCTATTGCTGTGTTTTAAACTTGCCATGGAGCAGAGCCTGAAGTGGTGGCTGGGGCATGAGTGTATCAGTGGGTGTTTTTCCATGACAGTAGAGATCAGAATGTGAAGGGCACTCACCCCACTCAGCAGCAGAGCATCAATTCCCTTCCTTGATCCATAGCTGTGAGCAATCTAGCAGATGCGATACCAACTTTCATACCAAATGTTTTCCTGGGGAATGCTCCAGGAGTAACTGATCCCTTTCACCTGCCATCTTGTAAAGTAAGCAATAAAAAGTTTTAACGCAGATGCCTCTTCCCTCCCTCATCAAACCCTCCCACATGTTGTTATTCCTTTCCTTTTTTGCATTATGGTCCATTCACACAGACTTTCCTTAAGCTAAAAGCACATAAAGTTTGCGAGCAATGGAAGAGAATTACTTTTGCTTTGCAAGTACTATAAAATCTTTCTTTTTTCCCTTCAGCATCAAGCAGAGTTGTAGTTACGGGGCATAGGTTAATCTTTTCATATCAGGCCAATAAAGGAACTGTGAAGTCCGTCCAGACCTCATCTCTGGCCACTTGAGTGAGCACAGCTGTGCAGTATTTACAACCCAGAAATTGCCACATCTGTACTTCTCTCCCTCATTATTTACCAGCAGATGCTTCCATTGTGCTTAAGCCCAAATATTAACAATTCTCTTATTTTTCTTTTTTTTCTCTTCCTTTTCTCTTTCCTTCAGCACTTGGGGAAATAATCCCATTGCTACGATGTTGACATGCTTTAATTTTCCTGTCTGGAAACCATTCTTCTGAGGCTGAATTTAGGAAAATAAAAGGACAACCAGTGCCCTCAGAGTTGGTATTGCTAATACTGATTCCATGGATTTCCTTTTATCACACTACTGAGCTAAACGAAATTACAGAAGGCTAGTGAGCAGCCTTGGTTCATTCTGATTCCCATATGCTGCTCTTGATTACAGAGTAAAGACAGGCCAAATGGCTCATCTAAATGAGTAGCTGGTGAGGCTGGGACCTGTGAAGGACAAAGGAGGTTGGCTTAAGCCAGAAAAGGCATTAAGTTCCCAATTATGATTCTGGAAATCCTCTCCAGATCAAGGCACACCCACTGAAGAATCCCAAGAAGGGTAATCCATCAGAGGAACCAGTTCAGCCTACTGTAAAGTTAATGTGCAACTGTGGATGTCAAATATTTCTTTTTTTTTTTCCTTATCTCTGTTTGGTTTAGCTTAATGCTGCCAGAGTCCAGATTTCTGCCTTGGATTATACCAAGGATAAAATGGTCTTGTGTGCTAGTGAGTGGGGAACAGCCTTGGATTAGGGTTCACTTCTAGTGCTGCTACAGTTTTCTTAGGGCATATAATTCTCCTCTCTGTTTTCCCTATGAACAGCCTAAACGCCTACATATAAATACATGCCTCAACACAAATCCATCCTCTGCCCTCTCAGGAGTGCTGAGAGAGCTCAGAAGAGCCCCAGCAGACTGAAATGCCTCCCCATGTTTGGGAGAGAGCGCAGTTGCTAACTGGAGGATCCTGACATGGCTGAGTCCCCAGCCATCCCTGGCTGCTCTCCAAGCCACTGCATCAGGATGACAGCCGAAACATAAATCTCATTTTCTTTTAATTCATCAGGGAGCCTGCCTCTGCACACCTTGGGGTTGCCTTTATGCTTATGCACTTCACACAACTTATTAAGCTCTTAATGGATTGCACAGTCATCAAGCTGCAATGTGCCACCTTATTGGACTGGCTTGCATTGGCTTCTCTTGCCATGTTTTTGGGTGGATCTGGGATAGTTCTGCTGCCTCCGGTCAAGGTTTGGGTGCAGGGAGCTTTTCGATGGTCCTTGAGGAAAAGAAGCTGTCCTCAGGCTCCATGAAAGTAGTGCTGATATCAATTATATCTGGATGCTCGTAAGCCAGAGGACTAAGGTAGAATCAGTTCCTTCCTTAGTTAGTTCTTTCTGCTCATTTTTCAGCACACTGAAGTACAACTTACAAACCAAAGTAATGGTAAAAACACCCCCCCGGTTATCAAGCATTTGTCAGCTTTAGGCTAGAGAAGAGCATGAGCTTCTACCAGTATTCTGCTTGTAGAAGGGCAAAAGTGATCGAAGGCAGAGAGCTCCACTCTGTCATTACAGCTGAAGCTTTGACTGTGTCACTGATGACCCATGACTTCCCTGCAGGTTCATAGCTACTCAGTCCCTCTTATTAAACATCCATTTGATCCAATGGATGGATTTACTTTTTTTTTTTAGAGTATATGTGACTGTATTCTGAACTGTGCAACGATTTTTCTACAAATAATCCAAGTATCTGAGTGGGCTTTTTCTTTTGGGCGCTCAGCAGCATTCAAGCCTTCATGGTCCATACAAAACAAACCTTGGAAAAAGCAAAGTGAGATGCTGTGTTACAGAGAAAGTTAAGGGAAGATCTGAAAAGAAGGCAAATTAGAACTAGGAGGAAAAAAACCCAAATGTAAAAGAAATACCATGACCTTTTCAGGAAGACTGAATTGTGATCAGTCTTCTGAAGCTTGATTGCCACTTCTGATACTCCTCGACTGTGTTTCCTCTTCATGACTTCACGTATGTCCATTATCTGATCTCTGCCCCAGCTGCTAGGGTATTTTTTTCTCCTTTTTCCTTACTCTGCTCTGGATAATTTTACATTTTTATTCTCTTTCTTCCATTAAGAACTTCTGGGATTTGTTTTTCTGAATATAGATGTCAGCCAAAAAATTCAGGTCCTGAACGCCATTTGGGTAGAAGTCCCACCAGTGCCGTCTGCAGCCTCTCTGCCTCATCCCCTATGAAACCTGCCTTTGAGTTCCAGCCTCGGTGACAGTTCTTGTGACATTCTGTCACCATTTGAAGCTCATTATGCCACTCTATGCCCATACTCAGCTCTTAGTTTGATCTTGTCCACAGCATCTCTTGGGGTGTTTCAAAGGGCCTCATTGTAGGCAGGATTATTCAGCCAGTGCCTATAGATAATGGAACATGAAGGCTGCGACCTGAGCACTGATACATTTGTCTGGCTCCTTCCTTCTGCTCTCACCAGGCTCTGTTCGATTGCCCTTGTCGCTGTGTTGGTCTCTTCTGTATACCTCTGCCCTGGACACTGCCTATAATTACTTTCACCCAGGGTCATAACTCTACATCTCTGCTGTGTTCAGAAAGCTTGCAGCAGTGTAAATAAACCCCTATCTAATTCTTCTAGTGCCCTGTTACATGCATGCTTAACTCGACTGATCTCAAAGGGTGGCGTATGCTAAGTGCATCCACAATGCGTGTACAACAAGAACTGTTAGTTCCAGGAGAAAGCCATGCATCATGTAAAAGATGAGCTAATAATTTAAAGTGATCCAGGGGTCCATGTAGCAAAAAAATTGACGCTTTTTAGAAATCTTTTAAAATTCTGTAATTTTCCCAGGAATTATTCAGAAATCTTGCTCTGTCCTTATTGTTGTGTACAAAGTATTATTAGAATATGGTTTCAATCACTCTTGCAAGTAGAAATTAGAGTCCTAAATCACCATTGCTTCCATTTTTACTTGGAAATATGAGAAACCTTTCCTTCCAACTTGAGCATTGTTACAGCTACAAAACTGCCTTGCGCCATTCATGTGGTGTTTTGGTAAGCCTGCAGAGTTCTTAAGTCTTGCATATGACTTTCATGGATGTATACTATCGCTTATTTAATTGGCAATGTTTTTTATCATCGTGTACAATAAATAGCAAACTTTGCTATTGTCTTCCCTGCTCAGGCTTTCAAAGGGAAGTCTGAACCTGAACATACAGCGGCATAGTGGGGTTCCCTCTTTCTTCACTCATAAAAGCAGAAAACTTGGCAAAACTTAGTGGCAGAACACTGTAGGTGTTGAGGGAGGGCTGCTTTTGAAGAACGATTGTGTTGCATTTAGTAATCAAGACAGAAAGGGAAGAGTCAAACACTTAGTCCCTCAAATCCCCATGGTAAATCTGCTGCTGAAAGCTTTGTTTTACAGTTTGTAGCCACAACGGTGTGTGTATATGCAAACGTTATACTGGGGTTTGTTTCATTTTGTTATAAATAGTTGCAAAGTGAAAATGGAAAATACTGACAGTTAAAGGAGAAAAAAAATTATGGATAAAATAGATGGTGTGTTGTTGATCATGTACGTATTAGCTTAATTATTGTGCAAGTGCTTTCTGAAAAGAATCGTAGAGCAATCTGCTATCATAAAGTAGATTAATTTCTGTACTGGAAGTTCCACACTGTCTTTCTTAAATCACTTGTGGTGCATTAGGTAATAGCGACCATTTGTCTAAAGGTGTAATTCTCCTTGATGAAGCTTCCTCAGTAAGTGCCTTCTTGAATCTGGCTTGGCTTGCATTTAAAATCTTCGTGAATGAAAAATGCCTGCCTCAAACCAAAACTTTGAATAAAACAAAAGCTGTTTAGGAAAGTTCTGTTTATCGTAAAACTGGAGGCTTTGAAACTCTTTAATGTGTAGCAAGTGGCTAGAATAACAGAGTAAGTTTCTGGAGAGATTCCATGCAGCAGGTGAATGCTTTAGGGTTGATTCTGGTTTTATTGCTCTATGTCGGTGGGGTTTTTTTATTATTATTTTTGTTTAGTCTTGAGGGATCTCTGATGGTTCAGACAGTGGATGTGCTTGTAAAGTCCTTGGGCAGCTCTGACTCGTGCTGTTCTACCCTCGCATGACTGCTGTACCCAGGAGCCGCCTCTTTGGAAAGGATGCTGGTGGATGGTTAGGGGTACGCATGGGAGGAAGGCTTTTCCCGGAGAGGTTGTTGCAGAATTAAGAAAGCTTGAGGGGAGGCAGGCAGCCCCCCTGATGCTTCTAGTAATAAGAAAGGGGTTTTGATCATTTTCTCCTCCTCTGCAGGATTTAAAGGTCTCTAACAAGTTAGATGTTAGTGGAAGTCACTTTCCTGTGGCTTCAGAAAGAATCTGGACCTCTCTGTGAAGTCTTAATCACAGGACTGACCTTCTCGGAGGAAAACAAGACACTGTGGAGGGCAGGCAGGGGTATGGGTCTGCCAGCTCTGACCCTACTTCAGTTTGGTCTCATACTTTATACCAAAGAGGGTCTGTATAACCTTCAGCCAGCCAAAGATGCGAAAGCTTTGTAATTAGGCAGAACACATCTGTTAAGAGACTGCCGCTTTGCCTGGTGTGAGCTGCCGTGCTCTCGAGCTGGAAATGGAGTAGCCAAAGCCGCACATCTGAACTGCGGAGGTGACAAGGGTGAGCATTAAATGCTGAGTATCAGTCCAGGTCTGTGCCTGCCTGCTGCCCTCTGAACACAGCTTGGGTCCAGCCATGTGGGATCACTCGTGCAAATAGGGCAGAGCTATGTGGGGCTACTTTGGCTCAATCCCACCACGGTCAGGAGAGTTTTGATTTGGCTGATGTGACCCACTACTGTTTTCCACCTGCCAGTCCTCAGCCTTGCTCATGCTCAGCTCCCTCTGGGCAGTTGAGAGCTCTGACACAGCAAAGGGACAGCAGATGTGATGTCTGAGACCAGGCTTTGCCTTTACTGTGGACTTTTTTTTTTCTCCAGGGTTGTAGCCTTGTGTCATGGGCAGCCTAGTCCGAGTTTCAATTTCTGCTAGACAGAGACACTTGTATTAGGTACTTTAAAACACTGAAGAAGTTGATTAAATAGCATAAAAAGCTGACCTTGGCCTTTTTAAAATGAAGGGAAACTGAGGCTGAGGTACAAAATTACTTTCCTCAGCATCCGATGGTCCAGAGCCGCTCCAGGGTAAGGGTGTGTGCCTGGTCCCTGTGCCCTCTCGGTACATCTTGAGCAATGCTGCCTCTCGCTGCAAAAACGTGTCTGGGTTCCTACGGCTGACCTAGAGCAAAATGACTTCATAGCATGTACAGGCAGTACCTACCAAATGTATTTTTACTGTGAAATACTCCCAGGTTCAGCCGCTGAACAACTCCATCTAATCAGACGACCTCTCCTTTCTCCTCCCCACCTGAGAGTCTCTTCCGAAAGATTACTGCCACAATAATTTTGCTTTCTGTCACAGAGGCTTCACTGCACCATAAAAATGACGCCTTCTGTTGTACGTGTGTGCTTCTCCGACACAGATACTTCCCCAGCCCCGCAGGGCCAGCCTCGTTTCCCAGCTTCAAAGCATCGTCTTCTGTCTCCTTCATACATCATCACCAGCAATGCACAGATATTAATAAAATTCAGGCGGAGAGAATGATTATTGTTGGTTATGTCAAGTAAATTTAAATGGTTTTCCCTCTTTGGTAAATCACACCCGGCAGTCTTATTTCATAAGTTATGCTGACTCCCTGGGACTGGAAGGTTGTGACTAACAGCTGTTGTTTTTAGAAAGTGACTTGCCTTGGCTGGAGGAAAACAAAGGCAGATAAACGTAATGTGATTTGCGGAGTCGCTTAGCGGAGGCTTGTCAAATGGGGCCATCTAAATCCCAGTGATAAACGTGGGCCCTTGGCTGGTTTGTGACCAACAGCAGCTTTTTGTACTGTCAAGTTCAGCTGCTGCTTTGGAGAAAGCAGCTTGTTCGCATCCAAGAGCACCCTGTATTCCCCCTGTAAGCGGCATCAGATGCATGTATTGAATTATATCCGAAGGCTTTGATTCTGGAGGTAGCTCTGTCTCGTAGGAAATAGAAAGCACATTGCAAGTGGCTTGCAGAAGGCTGCCTGGTAACGAGTGAAGAAAAAGCCTTGTTTGGTACTTGGCTAGTGTCCTCAGGAGGATGAGGAGAGAGGAGCCGCAGCTCGGTGCTCCCTGAGTCCGTGGGGAGGCCCAGCCTCCCTGGGCATGGCAGCTCCACGGTTTTGTCAGCTGGGTGCGGTGTTTGCATTTTAATTCAAGTCTAGGTTGTGTCTTCAAAAAAAAAAATAAACCCCAAAACGTAGTGGGTATCCAGGACCACTGAATGTAAGACATAACCTTATTCATGTAAATAGACTGCCTGGCCCCGAGTTGTACTGAATTCCCAGGAGGTTATTTTTGTCATAAAGTATTTAACAAAAGAAAATGCAAATTGCAACAAAAGCAGGAATAGGAGCTCCCAGGCACTTCTGTCAAACAATCATTTCACCTGTTGTCTGGGCATTAAACAAACAACCATTTCCTCCCTAGGAGAGTCCTGCCCTTCCCCATTCCCTCTTGGCTCTTCTTGTATCCACCAACACTTGCACTGCTCAGCCAGTATTTTTTTTTTTCCTCTCCGTGCCTGGCATAATGTACAACAGTCTTCACTGAGGTCACCTGCTGACAAGCTCTGAGTATCTTTTGGCCTCTGTTGAACTCAAGGGAAGTCTTGTGGCCGGCTGCTGGCTCGCTGTCCGGGGAGCGCTGCCGGCATCGGGAAGTGCGAACCTGGGTGCTCAGTCTGCTGCCAGTGCTTCAGGCTCCCGTGAGGTTTGGAGAAGCTGGTGATCCGTGCTCCTTGCTCAAGGCTTCTCTCTTTCACGCTTATTTGCCTCAAGCAGCTCTAACGGCACCTTTTGCTCTGTCCCTATCGTTTCATTAGGTAGTAACAAGCCATCCAGGCACTTGAGTTGGAGACTTTGACACTCAAATTGTTTCAATGGTAAACTTGTTCCTGCACAAGAGGCTTGTTGCCATCAAAGCTTCTTGTAAACAGTCTCGATAATTACAGCTCTCTACAGCTGACTGAATTTTCTGCTTGACATGCTGATGGCCTTAAAAATTAGGAAAGAAAACAACTGCTAGAGAGTTAAAAAGCTGCTTTCTAAAGCTCTAGCATGTACTACAGCTTGTTGGGAGGGTTTTGTTAGTAACTCAGTTTTAGTTTTCATTCGCTGACCAAACCGAACAGTTAGGTGGTCAGCCAAGGGTCTATTTTATCTGGAGTCAAACAAAAGATATTTCAGCAACCGCTCATCCATCCCACTAAAACAAGTCCACTGTAGGTTCATTGTTTGGTTTGCCTCTTCTGATGTGAAATGAGCTATTAAACTTCCTCTTGTTTAAACTAGTAACATTTGTAAGCACAGCTATTGTTTTGGTGTAGATTTTGATCCCCTAGACTCTTGTTCAAATGGCTTTTGGTTTTGGGGGGGTTTTTTTGAACTGTATCTGTTGGATGGTGCTTTTCAGAAGAGATGTCTCAAACCACCTGCACAGAGGTTGCTTTGCAGAATGTGACCTGGCAGATTTCTAGCTTGAGCAAGACCCTTGTCCATGTGTTTCCCAAGTGAAACTGGACTTACCCTTTTGCTTAAAAAGAAAAAAATTCCCCTCCCTCTCCCAGGTCTGCAGTTAAAATCATATTGGGTTGTTTGGTCTCAGAAAGTTGGACCATCTCAAGCTTTGCCACGTGTAACGTAGGGTTAACTTGATTTGCAGGAAGGAAGTCTCATGGCATAGAGCACAGTGTGTTCAGATGGTGCATAGAGTCATTGCTGCTCTCCTCGAGCACTAAAACTCCAGCATGTGACGCTGCTAACCTTGGAGAGGGATTACATTAAGGCGTGTTACTTTTGTAATGAATCCTGTTTTGGCAAAAGCGTCCCCCAGAAGCAGACAATAGCTGTGTTAAATATTCAGGCTTGGAAAATGAAAGAGGAGGTAAAGAGAAGTCATAAATCTTGTGACTGGGGTGATGGGGAAAGGCACGCATTTCAGGATTGCTCCTGATTAACAGCTCAAACCTGAAGTACCCACTCAAAATGGTACGGTGGCTCCCTTTTTATTTCGGTACCAGCTCTGAGCAGCAGCAATGCAGTCAGCCAAGTGGAAGACTTAACTGAGCTTTCATTTCTGAACTGTTCCCCAAGACGAGGGGAAACTCTCGGCAAGGTGACAGCAGAGTGGGAGCTCAGAGTGCTGCTGCACATCTCCATGATTAATAGTGCACTGCAATTTCAAGAGCTGTCAAGCAAGCACCTCTTGCCTCCACTAAAAATCAGTGTTTAAACAGGGCTTCTTGCTGTCAGTGTTCCTGAGCTTATTTGGTATTCAAGGATGCAAAGATGAACATAAATAATTTGATATTCATACTGACAACTCTAGGCACTGCCATAGCCCCAATTTCAACAATGTAATGGACAGTATGTTATCTCATAATGTGTTTTGAGATCAGAGCTGATTTAAAGGTTATTCATCCTGGGAGAAATTATGCTGTAATTGAATTTATCTTGCATTTATCTATTCAAGGAAACATAACTACAGTTTAAGGGAGAAAAATACATCAAGGAGCTAAATTTTTATTATCAGTTTGTATAAAAGATACAAATTATTCCAACAACCTTCCTCCACTGAGCTATATTATTTGCTGCATAATCGAAGTCCAGACTGCAAAATAGAGACTCCTTTCAGCAGATAAAGCTCTACACCTTTAACTCAAAGGATGGCTGAAGATGATAGTGGGGTGAAGCAGCACAGAGCATGGAAATAATCAGCTTAATGTAAAATGAAGTAGAAAGTAGCTGACTAGGGTTTAACTGGAAAAGAAATGTTCAGCTGTGAAACACAGAAATGGAGTTATAGCATCCCAAGGTTGTGAAATGGGAACTAATGCATTTGGTGGGGCAAGTGGGTAGGTGGTAACTCTTGTCCCTGTTAGTTGGCCAGGACTGGAAGAGGCCTTTATTCAGGTTAAGAGATGGGTGAAGAGCATGTGAGGAGACACTGACTTCTGTGAGTTGTGTCCCAGGGCTACTCGTAACCAGCCTGTGCTCCCTCCAGGGCGTGCGCGGTCTCCCAAGCGTGGTGGCCTGGGAATGGAGCAAGAAGTGATGCTTGGGTATGTTGTCCATCCTTGGCAAGTGCAGCAGCACGTGGCAGCAGTGGAGCAAAGCTCTTCCTCCTGGACATCTCCGAGTGCTTGACTGAAGTCAATGCAGTGAGTGTAGTGGGGTGAGGTGACAGGACCAGGGACATACAGTAAACTTGGGGCAAAGCCAAAGCTGGAAGGTAGGAACAGGCAGCACGTGCAGTGCCAGGCTGTGAGCAGCTTCAATAGCTTTGAGTTGCTGGATTTGCACAGAGGTGCCCATGGCACACTTCTTTCCAGAAGCTCCCCGAGCCCTGGCTGTGCTGTTTTCCCACAGTGGCCAGAACTGGGCCTGGGCCATGGGGCTTCTGTTTGTGAGCCCTGGCAAGTGGCTTGGGGGAAACGAGAGGACACCCCTCTGGGTATGGCACTAACCTGGCAGTTTCTTGGGGGGCTGTTTCAGCATATCTAGCTTTGAGGCTTCGCACATGGGACTTTTAGGGCATGCGTTCAAACAATGTTGAAAAATATTGCAGAAGGATTAGAGATCGTTCCTGTAACCAGATTATCTCAACAAGCTATTTTTAAAGGGCAAATCGCCCTTAGCTGATCAAAACACTCCTGAACGTGGGTCTCTATATCTTGGTTTCCTTGCCCAAATACTGCAATTTTGATAAAGGGAAAAGAATTCATTTATCTCTGAGATAACAAATTTTATGCTAAATTTCAGCCAGATGGTACAGAAAACAGATGAGAGATTATAGCCCCCAAACCAGGCTTTAAATAGAAATGATAAGTTGCTGTAAAACTGCCACTAGCACTGTTCTAACAATGGAAGAGTTATTTCCCTCATTCACTTCCCTGTTCTTATTATTTATCTTCCCATTCTTCATTATCTATGTCATTTCACCTCTCCTACTGCTTGTTACGTTGGAAGGAAAGGACTCTAGCCTTAGAGAGCCTCAGGAGCAGCAGAATTTCATGCTTTGCTTTAAAGTTTTCTTCAAAACTCGCTTTTCACTTAACAAAAATGTTCTGAAAGATGCAGCAGCCTGGGATGTTGTGCATCAGATTTGCTCTGGTACCAGGAAGAAAATTTCTTGGATGGTCTTGGTGGCACTAGCCCTGCTCATTCTGTTGGAAGTTACTTGTTTCTGGAAACATGCAGCCTTGTGGGTTTGCTCTGGCTCTGAAAGTCTCCCTGCTGGGAGATTAGTTGTGAGTTGCTGGACACAGAGTGCTCAGGGGACTGCAGCCTCTGGAGAGGGCATCTGGCTTTGGTGCTCCCTCTTCTACTCTCTCCTCGTGCTCTCTCTAATCCAGATTCTTTCCAGGACCGCACATGAGCCCAGTCTGTATGACACTGCCCTTCTGGGGGCCTCTTCTGTCCTGGCCCCATCTTGCTGCTCCTTTCCGGGAGCCAACTACTCGCATTTAGCTCTCCTGGGGTGTCCCGTGCCCCAGTGCAGGCTGCTCAACCCCTCTGAGATGCTGTCCTGGCTTCAGCTGGGATAGAGTTAACTGTCTTCCTAATGGCTGGTACAGTGCTATGTTTTGAGTTCAGTATGTGAAGAATGTTGATAACGCTGATGTTTTCAATTGTTGCTAAGTAGTGTTTAGACTAAAGTCAAGGATTTTTCAGCTTCTCATGCCCAGCCAGCGAGAAAGCTGGAGGGGCACAAGAAGTTGGCACACAGGACACAGCCAGGGCACCTGACCCAAAGTGGCCAACAGGGTATTCCATACCATGGGACGTCCCATCTAGTGTATAGACTGGGGGGAGTGGGAGTGGGGGATCACCGCTCAGGGACTAGCTGGTTGTCGATCGGCGGGTGGGTGGTGAGCAATTGCACTGCGCATCATTTGTACATTCCAATCCTTTCTTTATTGCTGTTGTCATTTTATTAGTATTATCATTATTAGTTTCTTCTTTTCTGTTCTATTAAACCGTTCTTATCTCAGCCTGTGGGTTTTGCTTCTTTTTCCCAATTTTCTCTCCCATCCCACTGGGTGGGGGGCAGTGAGTGAGCAGCTGCATGGTGCTTAGTTGCCGGCTGGGGTTAAACCACGACAGATGCCAAACTATAGTGCTGTGGGGTTCCTCACTTGCTTCCCTCCTTTCTTTCATTCTACCAAAGATTATTTGTAGGCCAGCTCATGCTTCATGTCTTCAAGTCCTGCTCTAAAACTGACTGTGGGACAATAACACTCTTCTCAAAGTGTTTTTTGGTGTTTTTTTTTTTAAAAGCAGCACTCCAGCAAAATATTTATTCTCTCGGAGAGCTTCCACAGCCTGAAGTGATTGCACAAGCACTGAATGTTATTTTAGTGGCACTTGAGCACAGTCAATATTTGGACAGTACCAAGGAAAAACCAGCAGCCTGAGTGATGCTTACACACGGAGCGGGCAGAGCAAGCCCACTGTTTGTCCTCTGTATTCAGGGATGCTCCCTGGTGAGGCTTTTACCTTTGTTAAAACAGTCACTATGAAAATGAAGTGTCCTGAAAAATCCCAGCTCTGGGAGGCTTTCGGCTCCTCAGAGATAATAAAAAAGCAAATAGATGGCACAGCAGCCAGTACTCCTATGAGTAACCTGCCCCTCCTTCAGCATTCATGGGGCTGAGTCCCGAGAGGCGTATTCAGAGTAAAGGAGTCCCCAGGCACAGGCTTGGGGATGTGCCAGGACAGGAGAGAGGGCAGGGAGCACTAAGCAGGGGTTTAGGAGAGCTGACTTGAATTGCCAGTCTTCCTCCAAGCTTTCAGGTGATCTGGGCAAATTATTTACCCCCTTGTGTTCTGCACATGGGATGTAGATACGGTGCGTGCTGTCTGACATGCCTGTCTGGATGCGAAGTGGTTAGGTTACGTGCTTGTACAAGGTCAAGGACACCAGGACGCTTTATCTGGGGCTTGAAGATGGTGATGGGGGGTGGAGGGGGAAGCTGAGTCTTGCTAAACTGCCCCACCAAACCCTGTTGCCTGCTTAGAAGTGGTGGTACTCTGCTAATGTGTGGTTTTCCTTGCCAACTTCGGTTTCACTGTGCTTGTATTCTCACCTCTGCTCTTGAGCCTTACCCCTCGTAGCGCAGAGGAAGCAGTGATAGGTAGGATGAAATGCAGAGATCTGATCTCGTGTTAGCAGGCGTGCAGGCTGATCCTTTTGAATGTTTAAATTAATGTCTTCCCAGAAGAGAGCAGTTTAGGCCTCCATTTCAGAAGGTCTGTCCCTGTTCCCTGGGGGATAACTGAGAGAGACAGAAATATGCCCACCCAGGTTTCTTGGAGGGAGCAAAATGGGATCCTCTGACAGCCAGATTTACACAAGCATCCCTGATCAGGCTGCTTTTCTTTGTTTTACTTGTGATACAATCTGTGATTGCAGTGTCGTGGCTATGAATGATGCAAGTGGGGTATGCATATGTGAGGTCTAGGCTTTGTTTTAACTGGGGGAAAAAAATTCATCTATCTTTTTACTTCTATGCATTGATTCAGTTAAAAATTCCAGAATACTGGGAGTTAATGAATTTGCTGAACTGTACTTGTGCCACCGATGGAGCTCAGTAGTCCCCCAATCTTTATTTTTTTGCAAACAACCTTTCCAATATTATTCAATAAAATAGCTTTCCAATTTAATGCATCATTGCCTCTAGATGACCATAAACTCTGAAAGCACACCCAAAGCACAGATGATTTTTAATATTTTAACACATGCATTTTCATGTCTTAGTTCCATGAGTTTTTGCCTTGTCTCTGTCCCTTCAGGTGACAGCAGCACTCAGCTTTGCTTCACGGTTCTCGCACCTTCACACGAAGCACAGCGTAGCATAGCTGACAAGCAAGAAATAGAGAAGCAAATGCATTGACTGATACAGAGTAGAGCTGGAAAATCAGTTTGATGGAAAACAAAAGGAGAATACCTCTCGGTATAATAAAATTTGCTAGTGGCTAAGCAGTTATCACCTGAGCTGCCCTGGGGGAAAACAAAGTTTGATTTCCTAGCTGGAAAATTTCACTATGGTGTTAATGAAGGGTTTAGGTGGAAACAACTGGGGGGGGAAGGAGAACGTATTTCCTTCAAATGCTTCCTAATATACAGATAGTGGACTGATAGCAGTGACTCTTACTCAGTTTTTTCTTGAATTTCATGAAGTCTGGAAAGACTCCCTGGAGCAGAAGCTGCCTTTGCTCATTGAATGGTGCAGCCATGCAGAAAGCAGTGTTTTGGCCCTGGGAATGGAATAGCAAATGGAATAGGTAGGACAGTGTAATTGGTGCAAGTCTGTAATTTAAGTATGACCATTAAGGGAAAGCTGGATCCCCTCCTTATCACTGAAAGAAGGTAAGGAGAGGAGGATTACACTACTTGGGAGCAGTTCAGGAGGGCCCTGAAGATGCTGCACTTCTCATGGCAGTTGAGCCATTCTGGCCACCTACAAGTAGGGTGCTGCTCCCCTGAGTATTTAAATGAGAGAGGGGTTCATAGCATGCAGGATTGAAGTCCAAAGAAAGTCCTGCCACAAACAAACAAAACCAGAAGATGTCCTATGGCTGGGTTTTCTAGAGAGCCTGAAGCATCCAAAATATGGAGATCCCTGCAAAAGCCAGCAGACACCACCAGCGCTGCCACCAGGAGAGGGTGGGCTCACCTAACGCAGTTCCGTGCTTGGAGCTGGATCCGTGCGCGCCCAAAAGGCAGTTAACATGCCAGGAGGGTGAGTGGTAAATGTGAGCAGGACCGCAGTCCCAGTCTGTCCCTGATGGCTGGCTCGTCAGAGTGCATTAGTGCTAATAGGCTTGGTGTTCGACTGGGAAGAATGACGCAAATGAAGATCATCACGCAGGGTGTACTGAAGTGGCACCAGAAAGGTGAATGTGCAGTTCGCAAAGGGGAAAGCGTACTGAGTGTCAGGAGGAGATAACACCGGGCCAGACTCTGACTTTCATTTGCTCACGGGGGGAAGCTTTTCCCCCTACCAAATCTAGCCAAGGACTATTGACGCCTGGGCTATGTGGAGGGTTTTGGACTGGATTCCCTGGCCCAAACAAGGTTATTCAGAGCACTTGTGCTCTGGACTTGGCTGTTTGGTGTGGAAATCCTAAGAAGTCATGTGTGTTGCTACACTATGGCTTTATCCCTATTTCTGCTCTACTAAACTGTACAATACCTTAGTACTAGACACTCAGTCCTGCCTCTTTGTACCTGAAAGCTGAAATTCTCATGGCTAATTCACAAGTGATGGTGCTGAGAGTAGGTAATGTGTGTGGAGTAACGTGCAGTTGTAAGCTGTGGGCTGGAGAGTGCAGAGACTTCTGTACTCTAGTTCTAGATGAGAAGAGAGTGTAGAAGAGGTTTCAGTAGCTACTGAGGCTCCATGGTCAGGCCTTGGTTTCCAACAGAAGTATGAAAAAGCTTTAATTGGTAGAATTTCACATGTGGCTATGCTAATTATTTATTTGTGTCTTATTTTGCCACACTTGGAATAGAAACACAATAATTACCTAAGCCTGTGATTACGGTTTACATGAAGAAGTCTTGAATCTGACAAGATGTTGATTCTATTCTAATTCTTAGCTCAATCCCTTAAAACAAAGACTCTCAAGGTGCATTAACACATTAATGAACTGAAGAGACCCTCAAAATGCCTGTCGGATAAATCAGAATCATTACACTCATTATACAAATGGGGGGAGCTGAGGCACAGATAATTGCCACAGACTTGTTATTTGACCTTGAAAAAGTAATGTCAGGAATCAAATTGAGATCTTCCCCATCCCTCGGGCTCCCTCGAGGCGCAGCGGGGGCCTCCAGAAGGTTCTGCAGTGCAAGGACCCCTCCGTTGGGCTCTGCACAGCTTGTGTTTTCATGCCTTGACATGTAAACCTCTCGACGGGTTGTGAAGTGACTTCCACAATCCATGCTAATAGCACAAAGCCACTCATTTCTGTAGTTACAGCACTATTTCCACAAGAACAAAGGCTTTGTGATACTAACTAATGAAATGGATGTTACTGAAACTCGCTGTACAGCTGCATCTTGGGCTGTGGCTGCTGTGTAACCCTTCGAGGACACCGAGGCAGTGAGAAAATAGTTACTTTCTGAATTACAGTTAAGGTGAGTGGTGAATTGGTCAATGGCTCATCGTGGAGAAGTTGCAAGATGTTTGTGAGTAGATTGAGGCCTTCCTGCAGTGGGAATTGGGGCAAGAAGGGGAATATTTAGCTTGCGCTGAGCGCAAGCTTTTATGCAATTGTACCATGTTGGTATGGGGAGATGAGGCCACTCGCTGTCACTCAAACTTATAGGGTTCTGCTAAACTCGAAACGAGACAAAATGCAAATGAAGCAGGACATTTGGTTAGTCTCAAATGCAGTCTCAGGCTTGAGACTCCTCCATCAGTGATACTTCTGTTTTGAGGAGATCCCTAACAGATGAGTCAGGAACGTGCTAAGCACTGAGCAAGCAGAAATCCTGAACTGCAGTGTCTTTTATTTCTCTCTAGATGTGCACTTGGCTTACAGAAAAATGAGAGCGTGCTGGGGAAGAGGGAAGCAATGCCACGTAACACAAAAGGCAGCTGAACTGTTTGCCAGTTTTGTTTTTGTAGGCATCACAGCAATAAAGGGTGGGTGAACTTGCAGAGAGGCTGATTTCTGAGAAAGGCCATAAATATGAGTTACCTTTTAATTGTGACCAACTGTGACAGACCTGAAAGAGAGGGGATGGATGGGGGAAAGGGCAAGGGTTCTCTTCTGTCCTGAAACACTTCATCCCTCAGTGCTGCTTAGAATGAGCTGGAAGCAATGGCTGGGGTACAGCTGCAGGCAGCCCAGGCTGGTTTTCCTACACAGCAATAATCTGAAGCAGCAGCTCACTGGGCCACAACATCAAGTTCAAATTCAGCAGATAGGAATCAGTGGCAGTAAGTTAAACCCCTCTCATACCCTGCTGAAGGCCCATGGGGTGCCAGCTGCATGCAGAGCCACCGACAGGACCTCAGACCCATTTTCCTCCCCTGCTGGGGTGCAGAGGGGCTGGGAAGCTGAGCTTGAATTAACGCCACTGCTGCCACGAGAATCAGAGTTCAAAGGCAGATTTGCCCAATGCCAAGGTGTTGGCCTGAATAGGTGTTACTTTATCTCAGTTCATATATTAACAGAATTCAGTTGGTTTTATTTAAGAAAAAGCAGTAGTGGAATGAATGGGCATTTTCTAATACAAATTAAAATAGGCGGCAGGTTCAAATGGTATCTCATGCCAACAGTGATGGCTTAATTGTAACTGTTAGCCTCTCAGTAGATAAGTCACTTTACTACGCTCACTATAAACAAATCTATTTTAAATCCTGGCAACTAGGGGCAAACATCTCTAAAAAATATCTAGAGCTGGGCAAATGCCTCTGCCAGTCTTTTCCTTCCCACTGTAAATTGCACTTGAGCACAGCTCTGGCTACGCTCACATCGCTTTTGTGTTCTCTTCCCACGGATGTTCTAGTTTTGTTTTTTTGCTGGCACATACAGGGCTCTTAAGTGGGTGTCAGGAAATGTTAATAGGAAGTGAAGTGTTTTTCTTTCATGCCTGTCCCTGAGCTCCCAGACTCCATCAGAACTGGATAAGAAATGACTAAAAAGGTTCATCTGCCTTCCTTTTCCCAATGTGCTTCCCCACAGTACATATGAAGCATTAGCAAAACTGCTGTAATTTCCACAAAGCTTAAGGGAAAGTAAATCAGCATATTTCTCCAAGACTACCTCATTACCCACATTCAAAAAAAACCCCCCAAAACCAGAACAACCCAAACCCACCCCAGAACAGCTTCCTCATTCCAAAACTTTTTTTTACTTTTTTCTTTTTTTTCCTCTTTTTTCTTTTTTTTTTCTCTTCCCCCTCCCCTCCCTGTACCTTCAGGGAACTCAAGAGAGTTTATGACTGCAGACAACTGCAGGGACTGCAAGCTAACACTTTTTTTTTTTTTTTTTTTTTTGGGGCAGGCCTTTTGCTTTTCACATGCAGGAGCAGTCAGGCAGTCTGTTTCCCATCTGCAAAAAACCCTTTTAAACAAAGTATCTGCCACCTACTGCGTAAACTCGGAACAATAAGATGTGCCTCTCATTCATACTAGCTAGTAGCATCCTACTCCTACTAGAGATAGAAAAGACTAAGAGCAGGCCTGACACTCTGTTAATCTAGGCTTGCTTTAAACATCCCAGGCACGCGGATCTCTTGGGAGCCCACGTCATTCTGGCAGAGGTGTGGGCAAGTCCTGCCTCAGTGCTCGGCCTCGCTGCGTACCATTACCCAGACACCTCTGTGGCCAGATGTTCTCTCTTGCTAGACTTGCATCATGCTCAGCACACGCACAAAAAGTTCCTTTCTTGGTGAGCCCTTAGCTGATCTGTGTGAGTGGAGTGGAATAAACTCTAAGCAAACGTAGAAGGTCCAGCTGTTGCACACAGCGGTGCAGAGGACCACTAACACCGGCTCCGGTCAGAGCACCGCTGCAGTTTGCAGTGGCTGAGGGCTGTGGGCCCTTCTGCAACACTGCTGTTCACTGTAGGGACTCCTCTTGCTTCGCCGAGGCCCTATGTCTGTCCCCTGAAGCAATTTCCAGGTGCCCTTTCACAGAATGGGGAGTAGGGAGGGCTCACGAGCTAGGTGGGCTTATGTGGGACGGCTAGGGACCATTGATACCACCTCTCCTTGACTGCTTGTATCTGCAGCTGGTCTGTACCTCTAAATTTTATTTCACAGGCACATTTTAAATTGCTACATGTATATGAAAAGCAGACAATAGGGTTTTCTGCCTGCCAGAGACACAAATCAGGTCAGGGAAGTGAGAATAATAAAATATTGTTTAATATACTGCCACAGACACAACAGATGTTCAACTTTCTTTCAGTGAAAATGACCCCATATCATTTTATTAACTTCAGGGATGCATTAGTCTCTTCTTTAGAAAGCAGAAGAGAATACATCTATTGTACCAAAAATTAAAGAGGAAATTGAAGGAGGATGTTATCATGGCTTATTTTCCCACTACATAGTCTGTAGGACTGAGTGACGCAGTAGCACAATTTTAATTAGAGGCAGCTCCTGTCAAGTCTTACTCATATGTGCAAAACTAAACAAAATTAATTTGAACCCCAAATTAGCCATCTTTTCCAAGAAACATGAAAATCAGGCTGCTGGACTCAGCATATATTAACTGCTGAGAAATCATGTAAAGTTTCTTAGAACTTTTCTGGTGTATGCATAGGCAGGCAGACTACATGTATGGACATAACATAGGTTGAGACCACATATTTTGGTGATAGCTAAGAGCAGACAGACTTCTGTGGATAGCCAGCTGCTGTCTTGGGTATGGAAATCAGTAAGAATTAGGACAATGTAGAATCTGCAGATTATGTTGTTTTCTTTTGCTACAGCAGAATGAGATACCAGACTGCGTTGTTTGGTGCTCGAGAGCACTTTTTCTTCCCTGCTCCATTGGGTTCACTGTGTTGGTCAGATAATGCTGACTGTGAACTCCCACTAACATCAACTTTCCATGGTTTGTTGAAAGAACTGATTAGGATGGAAGCCTCTAGGAAGCCACAAAACACGCTCGGCTTTGGGGTCACAAGTACCCCTACTATAAAAATTAAGCAAACACTTGTTTGCAGGATCAGGACCCAAACTCTGGAACACATCCGTAGGGGGCAAATATCTTCCTTCAACTGCATCAACATACCCTTTTGCTTCAGAAAGCTGCAAGCTAGAAATGAGCTGAAATTATTATTTTTCAAGATGCTTCAAGTGCTTTTCTTGCTCTGTGGAGTGTGTTTTGACGTCCAATGCTTTTACTTCAAAAGGTGTTATTTGACCACATTCCAGTTTGACATCCTTATAAAAATATTTGAAGTGTTCCCAGCAATATGAGAGTGCTTTGCAAAGCACACAGCTGTTTTAAATTATTGTAGCACCTCATGATTTTGTAAGTACTTGGATTTGGACAGTTTTGTATTGTGTAGAACAATTTCATAACATTAGAGATCGTCAAATTTGATGAGCCGCAGTTCAGAAATTATGAGGATTGTGGATGTGCATGATATAGTTTTTTAAATTATTAAACTTTTGAAAGCCTGTAACAGCATCACTGACAGGGTTTACCCACCACCCTCCACTGTTCCTGGGCTCAGTTAATAGCTGTAAATGAATTAGAATGCTACACAACTGAAATGCAGGCTACCATAAGGCAGTAAAGAGGGACTAATTGTAATGGTTCAACTACCAAGATTCAAGTCTGCTGAAACAGGACTTAAGTGCTTCTCTAGACTTTTAGTATCTGTTTGGCTTCTCTACGCTGCAAAAATGCTTTAAAATTCAGTTTTGCTTATTTTATGGTGTAATCATTTGTCTATGCTGACTTGCTACGTTGACCCGTTAGGTTCAGAGACAAGAATGAATTGCAGCACTTAAGTTATTACATGTCTGTTGAGCTCTTGTCAGTAGTTAGTTACAGGAGGGCTCTCAGCCTGCCCTCCCTGTGATCTGGTACAATGAAAAGGATACTTGCAAGACAAGGGAAGGGTTTGTGTTCAGTTGTGTTGCTTCACAATTTGGAGATGAAAATTACATGCAATTAGCAGGGGCTCAGCTGGTGACCACTGAGTTGTCAGAGGTGACTCAAACATCTCTCTAAGCTCTCCTTCATACTATAAATCTTTTCTCATTTGAATTAATCCAGATAAAACCTGCTAAAACTGGTAAGACTGGTAGTCCATACAGAATAAGTATCAATGTAAGGAGTTACTGTAGAACAGCTATTGACAGACTAATCTTCTAGATACGCTCCTAGATATCTGCCATTGTAGACAATCTCCAACATAAGCTATTTAGACCTTTACTCTATGACTACTCCCTCTACTTCTTTCTTTTAGTCTGATTTAGAGTAACTCTTCAAGCATTGATTTTGAGATTTGAGCACAATCTACTGCTAAATGACAGCAGAGACCTTCTGCACCATTACATCCAAACAACCCTCTAAGTAATTTTTTTCATAATAGCTTCACCTTTGACAGATAAGACAGACCAGAGGTATAGTCCAATGGCCCGTTATTCCCATCACTACTTAACTTACTTACAAATCTAAGGTTTTGTATTTGAATAACATTTTTATAATCTGTGTAGCCAAGGCTGTACACTAATAATTACCATAACAAGGGGTGGTGTAATCCACAGCAGTAAGAGAAGGCAGGTATAACTAATCATATAACATGACCGCTACTGGGTTATACCTCACTGTAACCATAGAAAGTATTATCTGTTAGCACCAATGTTAAACTAAACCAAACTATGGCAAGTGATTTGTGAATCTTCTGCAGTGCAGCTCTGACAGCCCTTTGGAAGTATCTCTGTAGGATTTTCATGTAGCAACAGTGAAGAAATTAGAAGATGCAGTAATAATTCATTAATTTTAAAGCTACTCACCTTTTAACTATATATGACTTCATACAAGCTTGGGTTACAGCAGAGATCCCTTCTGCTACTTTTATTCTACTTTTTTTCTGCCCTTTTGAGTAATTTACCTCTTACAGTGCCTGTGCTTTATTTACAAGCAGAGGAACACCTGGTTCATATTTCTAAGTTATGCCTTTCAGGTGAAATGTCTGCTGTTTGAGAATAATCATCTGTCTCCCTTTAGTCCTTCAGGCTTTTAAGTAGAAACATTTGGGTTGTTTTTAATTCATTTCTGGAAGAATCAAGATGAAATTTATCAACTCTTAAATTGTAGGTTGTAGCATTTGGAAGGTTCTTTTTTATGCCAAACAGATGAAATGCATAACCAGCTTATTTCATCCAGGCTAGTCTGCAGGGTTTCAGACGTTCAGAAATTCAACCTTTTGAAATGTTGTCTTCAGGCTTTTATGCCTCAAGACAGACATCTCAAGACATATTTGCACAAGATGCCATAGAAGTTAAAAGCCTCTGTCTGCAGTGAGCCCAAATGACATCGTCCCATCCCTCCGGTCTTACTCCACGCAAACCTACTCACAGAGCCCCCACAGAGGATCGCTTGTCCTTTTCTTTAATTACTTGGAAGAGAAGGGAAAGGCACATTCTCTCTCTTACCCAGGAACTCTAGTCTCAAACCCAGACTATCACCTCTAGTCATAAACCATCTGCCATAACACTGCACTGCTTCTAAGGTCTTTTGTGCCAGCTGGTAGACGGAGGCAGCAGAAACAACAAAAATGACCACCACCAATGATTTTTGTAAAGTAACGGTTAATTGAATTCCTTCCATTAGTGACATTGAATACAATATTAAATTCTGCATTAAAAACCTAGGAAATATTGGGACACCTACCAAAAAACACATTTCTTTTAATTTGTGATGAGCTGACAGATATTTAGATGGTATAGAGGTTATCAATCAGTAATGTCTTAGAAAAATTCCTGATGTTTAGCATTAAGAGCAATACTGGAATTTGCTGAAGTCAATGAAGGTGCTCATGTCTATCCAGCCAAGAGCTCAATGTTGGGGTATAATTGTTATTGTGAAATCATACCGAGTCATCAAGCTGTCAAGGAGTACTTCACTGACAATAAGTTACACTGAAAAAAAAAAAAAAAAAAAAAAAAAGAGAAAATAGATCACTATTAGAAATGCTTTATTAGCATAGCTTTACTTTTTAAACCTCCAAATAAGATAGCCAAGCCAGTGCTCTGCAGTCACCCCAGCCTTCAGATAATTTTCTAATTCAACAGAAAAAAAGCACCTCCCCAAAATGTACAGACAAAGCTAGAAAGAGAAGTATCATATTTGTTGTAACGTACATGAAGTTTTGCATCTGTATATTTGCTTTATTATGCTAGCCTTTGACTGCTTTTCTTTTTCTATCTGACTGTTACCCTTCTCCCCAGAGGAGGCAGCGTGTCATGAACTGAGGGGATAGAGCTTATCAAATCCTTGGGACATCTTTCAAAGGAAAGAACAAGAATTTAAATGTAAAGCTGCACTTCACAGGCATCACTAGGATCTCACTCATGCTCCTTGGCTCCAGAATTCCTGCAATTGCATTATTCTCCACTGAGCTATGAGCGGGATGAGAACTCACTTCAAAGTCTGCCAAGGTGTCGTCTTAATTATTTCACTCTAGGAACTTAATCCAGATTTTCCTGTGCAGGATATTAATTTGCCAGACAACGTTAAGAAGTTGTGCTTTAACTCTGGATCGCTTTGACAAAATTCTAAAATGTGAAATTAATTAATGGAAACCCTTCCCTACATTTTAATTATTGCAGTGTCTGCACAGCAATTTGCCTAAAACTTGGAGCTATACACCAGCCCTTAGCATCTTCTCCCTCAAGCCTCTTCATCCTAACTCTGAGCAGAACACTGCTTTTCACAGATGTTTAGTTTGCAAACTCGTAGTTTATAGCATCTTGCCTGACAGTAAAACCATTTGTCATTATGATCAAGCTAATACTATTTACTTAAATATGCTATAATCATTTTGTGTTGATACACAGTATTAACCAGTTTCCATAGCTACAGCAGACAGAACAATTCAAGACCTTAGGGTCTCCTGAGAGTTCAGAGCCAAGAGAAAACTACTCTTGAAAAGGTGATGGGATAGATAGGAAGAGATTGTGATGTACAGCATTAGATGTGCAGAGATAGTCAAGTATATCTCGCAGCTTTCAGAAAGCATGTTATCTGTTTGAAGTTCCATCTTCAAAAGCCTAAGCAATATTTACTTTGCTTTCCCTTGTTCATTAAAGTGTTCTATTCCCTGTCAAAAGTGATTTATGGACTCTGTTGTATCACTAAATCTCATTACTGACTAACACTTCCTAGTAAGGGGGATGAGAAGTCTTATCAGTAAAATACTGTACAGCAGCTATGCACCAAAGGAGGAATACAGTGTTGGAGTATGTCTACACTGCAGTCTCAATGTGCCTGCAGTTTGTGTAGACTAGACCTAAGACTGCTGGCTGGATGCTGATGACATGTACTGTCATCTGCTGTGAAGCAGCAGAGCTAGCCAAGGATTGTCCATATCAACCTGTGCTGTAGTTCTTCCAACCTGTATCTAGCTAGCTCAGGACTGTCTACAGAAAAAGCAGTCACAGCTCAGCTGAGCACAGACATTCCTTCCATTAAAGGACATCCATTAATGTTACATCCATATTTTGAACTTACACACTGTAGGAGAATGTCCTGATAAAGGAAGCATGTTTAAGAAAGATAATAAAAAATAACATATAAGGGAGTATAGAACTAATTAAAGAATGGAAAGAAAAGTAAGCTTTCATCCTTCAGGGTATAAAGTAGCCACTTAAACTTCCTAGTTCTTTCTGTTGTGATCATTCTTCAATATGCTAGGTTATTTTACCTCTTCTTTCAAGCCTTACTACAGCCACTGGCAGACTGAAGTTAGTGGGATGGATTGTAATTAATTCTCAATTCTGTGCTTGTAAAAGTGTAAGGTTTTTCATCCTTCTTTATGATCTTTTAAGTCCAACAGACTGTAGGTTAGAGATTACTAATCATGTAGTAAGGCTCATTTGAAAACCCCTGTAAGTGGATCCAATTACTATGTAACTAGGTTTTGACAACTATTCTTTCCACTGACTCGCAGAACAAAATCCATGCCTTGAATACTGTAATGGAAAAATTAATTCCAAGATGGAAAGTACTATTAAACCATATTGTCTACATGACATGAAAAAACAGCCAACAGCCAGATTATATTAACTGTCACTAGGCAATCTTGACTGAAAGTACTGTTTGTTGCTATTCTGAACTTAGTGCTACCTGGAGCAAAGTGTCTATTTACATATTTATCGTTCGATAGCTTCTGACCTTAGTTCTCATCCCTGTTCTTTCACTGCAGTTACATCCTTGCTCTGGGGCCAGCAGGTACCATGCTCTCAGGTATGTGCATTATTCCACCAGCAGTGCAGAGTGTTTGTCTACAAATTCTCTGCTTCCTCAGAAATGAATTTGCATCTCGAACTATTGACTGTTCAAATGGAAAGCATTGTAATCTGTTTCCCCAGAGGGCTTGTCTGCAGTAACGCAACTTGCCCTGCTTATAAACAAAATTACTAGAATAACATTTTTCAAAAAGCAATTTCAAACACACAAAAAAGTTAAGACCTTCATGCATCTTTTAACACAGGTTTATTGTTAAGCTGAAACCTTCTCTGACAAGTGTCAGCCCTGAGCAACTTTTGTTAAAAAACCAAAAACACCCAAACAAAACAAAAATAACTCACAGAGTTAACTACAGACTTTTAAGGGAAACACTGAAGGATGCCTCAACTACTGTAATTAAGCTCACTCTGGAAGTTTACAGAAGCAGAATAAATGAAAAAAACCTCACCCCTTTTCTGAGGAGGGATATTCAGTATAGACTGTAGACACAAAGGTCTGAGAAAACAGGTCTTGCTGTACTCTTGACAGATCCAAAATTATATGAGCAATGCATCCACCTTATAATCTCAAATGAAACACAGGGTCCCAGGCACCTATTCTTCATACATGATTAGACTGTAGATTGCATAGGCATTACAAGATACATACTTATTCTTTTCAGAATTCTTTATGAGTAAAAGTAATGAACTTTAATCAGATACCTGCTCTCATGTTGAACAAGTACTTACTTTTCAATGTTGTGCTTTGAATTTAAAGACACCTGGAAAGTCAAAGGCTTGGAAACATCCATAGGGTTGATTCCTGTCAGATCTTTCTATTGCACTGGAACAATCTAAGAAGTGAATGTAACTAAATTCAAACTGTACACTTCAAGGTATTTCATTAATGAGGTGCAGTGCTCAGTCACAAAGTTAATTGATTAGTCCTATTTCTGTGACTGGAGTGGAAACACTAAAAGATAAGATGGGGAGGAAGAATCAGCTAAGCCTTTGAGTCACAAAAAGGCCTTATCCCTTTGATGAAAAGTGTCAGATTAATCTTCATAAATGGTCATAATTACTTGTGCCTGGAGCTCAGCCAAGTCATTCCAAAGAAAAATTAAATTATACAACTGATTGCATGTTCAGTCTCGTCTCCAGAGTGTTAGAACCCCCACAGCCCTACAAAAACATGCAAACATTTACTATATGCTTGTAACGGTAAAAGACATTTGCCTAAATATTGAGTAGGCTAATCTAGTATTTATTATCTTTTTCCTTAATAATAGTTTCACTAAAGCTTGCCTGCACAGACTGTCACAGTTACTATTAGACACCTAGTTTCCTTGGTAATCTGCAGATTACTCTCCATTCTTCATTAAACTCAGTTTTAACTATAATTAGCAGACCTATATCAGATGGGAAATTTATGAATGTTGTTGAAGTATTTTTTCCCCAAGATCTAAAATTTTTCAATTAATTAAGTTCACTTACCGGAAAAGGATTAAGTACACAGACACCGAAGCTGATGACATCTAACGCCAGAAGCAACACTCCTCTTGGAGGTTCTGAGAATAGTACTAGTCCTTCAGAAGAAGGAACACTTCTAAAAGCAAAAGCTTCATAAATCTAGTAGAATACTACTTAGCAGGCACAATCCAGTTCTCTGCTGTGATTATATACGCTTAGGAAATCAATGAACTAAACATGAAACACTACAGATTCACTCCTGTATCAGAAGTAACGGCATACATTCAAGAAAGAAATTATTTGGTCCCTGTATGTTCCTTATGCAGCTTATACCATCTTAATACCAGGCTTTTTTAGCTGGTTATAAATGGGATATTCCAGAAACATAGCATATGGAGCTTTTAAAACAAAGTTAGAAAAGGAAACTAGCTTTTCCTCATATGAGATGTTGCTTACTTCTTTTCTTTAGTTACTCCAATTTTAAATCATGCTAAGTAATGTAATAATAGCTGAAGCGTCTACACTGATTTATCTTGGCAAAGACAGGACAGCTTGCATACCACTATATTATCTGACAAAACTAATAGGATGCCAGTGTACATTTAAAAATGTAATAGCATTCTACTGTATATTTAGGAAATAAAGGCTAAAGAACAAAATATTTGTAGTATAATTTTATTCACCTAGAAACACAGGGTCAAAAGTCACAGCATGGAAGTTCATTTTATTTTGTAAACTCATTAAAAAGATGTCCATGTACAAAAGGACATTTTAACAACGTAAATGCAGACAAAGGAAAATATAAAGGTTCAACACATTAATAAAAAGTTGAGTTTTTATTTTCTTTCTGCGTAATTCCTTGCATCTTCCATACCAGTCTGCACACAATCTTAAGTACAATTGTTAGAATCATTAAAATTCAAGAGGCTGAACATAAAACCATTTGCTCTGCTATAGGAATGTGTTGCTGAAAGATACAAACCCTGTAGCGTGTTAGCTAGAAGTAAGACACAAGACTGAAGGAACTGGCTGAAAGGCTTCTAAATTGTTATTGCGCATTCATCTTCTGAGAATTCAATCTCAGTTTTCTTTCTGCAAATATTTAGAATATTCCTTAGGGAAGTAACAGCGTTAGACTGAACAGTGCTTTGTCAAAAGATGTATGTTTTCATATTGCCCTAATACATCTAATGCAGATTCAAAAATAAAAACATTTCTGAAGTAAAACCATTTCAGTCCCAACAAGTGTTTATTGTGCACCAAAATTTACAGCAGCTGTATGACAAGCTACTGTGACTTGTAATTCAGTCTTCAGTATTGGATACTCTTGACTGCAAGTTTGGACTTAAATCCTCCAGAGACTGCCAGTGAAAAGACAATTACAGAACTACATTTCTTTTTAATCTGAGCTAATCTGCAGTTTACTTTGTCCCTGTCCCCGTCCCCCCCCAAATGACTCTCAGGACTGCAAATTTTTTTTTGTAACCCCTAGTTGAGGTTTTTTTTTTTTTTTTTTTTAGATGTTTTTTTTCCCGTGTCCTCAATGTAAGCTTGCGACTGTTGAGTGTTTCTCTAGATCCACTGTTCTACACTAAGCAGAGTTTTTCAGTCAGGAACAACCCATGTCACATGTGACTCATTATACTCAGTTTCCAAATATAAGTGTCCCAACTTTCAAGAGTTAAGTAAACATCTCACGATTAACGAGAGCAACTTGAATGCCTAGAGTTAATACGCTTCCAAGATTTGTGTTTGTCCTCCGCCAGGACGTAGTGCAAGAAACAAGCCCCGCCAACATAAGGCACTTACCTACGTTACACGAGAGGGGGCAGGGGCGAGAACTCTTGTAATATACAAGTCTATTAAGAGTCTCACTGGAGAAAACATAAGATCTCGCAGACTCAGGGTACACTGCCGCTTCATTGTGTGCTGCTGTAATAAAGTCTGCTCTGTAACAGTATCAGATCCTCCCATTGGCAGCCACTTCATTAATCTTTGATTTTTGATGATCGTATTTCACAGAAACAATAAGGAAAAGCAAGAGGGTTGCTCCTTGGATAGCAGCCAGCAAAAAAAAATAATAGTTTAATTGGCAGCCATTAATATTACCTAGAAAGAATTGGGGAGAAAAAAATAAACATTAATAAAGAGTATACAAATAAAAATGTCAATCCTTTCAAGCTTAAGTAGTGAAGACTTTTCTGCAAAGCATGGGCAAAACCAAACCAAATCACATTTCCATTTGACAGCATAGTTTCATTTTTAATTATCCAGAGCAAAAGATGGAACTCCTGAGGAAGATGTGCACAGTACAAGGATTGCTTTCTTTCATGCTTCAATGCCTTAGACCAAGTACAGTCCCTGAAGAAGCTCATACGCTGTTACTGCACAATTTCTTACAAAAAAATTGCTGGAAGCTCCTCCTACCACTATAAGACCTTTGTGCAAACTAAGACGACATACATATATAAGTGGGCATGTTTCATGAAAGTCAAAACAATTTTAAAAGGCTAACAGGCTAATAATCTTCCTTTCTTCCCCCTCCATCGCCCTTGTTTTTTAAGTCTGGTTTCTTATGCTGCAAAATTGCAATGCTTTGCTGACTTCAGATAAAACAGCTAAAAACCTCAACGTGTATTTTCATATATGATTTACTTTCTTTGTAATGTAAGTAATAACAATCACTTATCAATTTTTTGAGGAGACAACTCATTTCAAAAGCAAAAACAAGAAAACATCCCTGTGCTGTGGCCACTAAAGGGACTTGAAAAAGAAATTTCTGGAAATAAAGCCCTGGACTTGTAAACTGTTCAGAAATGGCTCCCAATGAAATGCAGCATTCAAGATAGAAGCAAAGCTACAGTCATACAGGCTAGTAACTGAAAGCCTTTACCATCTTCACTAGGTATGCTTTTAAGGAGCCTGGAGAATACAGTGCAGGGATAAGGCTTTAGTCAAGAAAAAAAAAAAAGTAAGTCTCTTATGTTTTACAGCTTAATTGAAACAGGTAAAAATATGATTTTTTGGGGGGTACTATATATACTAAAGAGTCCTCTCTGGGAGCCTTTTCAGGCCTGCTTAATGCTATATGGTCTTTCTGCATCTGGAGGCCTGTAACTCCCTTCTCTGCTAAGTCAAAGATAAAAGAATCAAAAAAATGAATGCTATTAAGGAAAAAGTTTGGCAACGCTGTAGATATAAAGAAAGCAATTACTGAGATTTTATCTCAGTCTTTGTTTGGAACAAAATTTAGAATTCATGAAACCATACATTGTTTCTTTTTGGTTCAATTCACCTTTGATACTCCCTCAAAGTTGTTATAAATTAGTGATTTGTACCACATTAAATAATGTTAAATTAAGAAAGTTCATTGTTAAAACATTACTCCTCTATTAAGAAATGTGCACTAACTATTGCTGTACTTCCAAGAACAATACATTGTGGCTCATTTCCAACATGCCACATGAGCCACAGCCAATCGGACCATTATGATTATCAAAAAGGTTAGAAAGAGTAAAAATAGTCATGTATACGTTGATCCTAGCAAGCTGTTCATGGAGCATGCCTATAAATGCTCAGATTAAATTACTTTAATTACTGAAATTTAAGATTCAATTAAATGAACTTATAATAAAATTAAACGGAGTCTTTCCTTGACATTTAAAATACAATATACATGTGAATCTCCATTTCAAGAGCAGACGTGTTTAAAGAGTAGTAATTATCCTTTATGAGATGGGATATTAAACCCAGGAAATCTCAGTTTTTGTCAGAGAAATAACAGTCATTTAAATGGCAGCAACCAACACTGAAGTGCCAGCAGAGTGAACTTTCTCAGTAGATTTTGGAAGCAGTCAGTTACCTCAAATGATATCACAAGTTAGCATAAGTAGCAGAAACTCGGTGCACATGCTTATAGTTATTATACAGCATCTAATGAAAAAATTCAGAAGTCATTCATTCATAAAGACTCTTCCTTATAATTCCTACCCTGGAAGACCTAAGTAAATTTTAGATGTGAACTGGATAACTTTTAATAGTGTTACAAGAAATTAAAATTGAGTTACAAACAGTTATGATATAAACAGTTAAAACAGTAGCTCCTATGGATGCTACAAATCAAAATTGCCCACTGAGTGCTTTAACCTTGAGCCAGATGTATAGCTGCTGAGAAGGCTCGACTGTATATCGAGTCTTTGGATTAAGAAAGGTAGAAATATCCAGTTCTGACAGCTGTCCAAAGCACAATCCACTCAGCTGACAAGTTTATTCAAAACAGATGACCAATGAGTCATGAAAGGTAACATCTTCCAGTTCTAGCCTACTCTGGACATATTTAGCACAACCTAAATATTTTACCAAGAGAATATTAGGCACTGTATTCTCTTGGGCTGCTTCAGAAAACAAAGGCAAGAGGCTAAAACAGCACCATCAAATACCACACATATTAATTTGTATGAAATTATTATCCTCCTATTGAGCCCTTATCAACTGAGTTATCTCTATATAGAATTGCAGAAAAAGATGCTCTTTTAATTTTGAAATTGACTGGGGGGCGAAAAGTCTCAATGTGATTAAATTTTCATTTGGTGAGGACACTTCCATAAAGTTAAGGCTACTTGTCATCTTTTGCAGTTTTTTAAAGAAAAGTGATAAACCAAAGATGACAACTTATGGCATATGTACTGTTCCAGACAACATTACTTTTTGGTAGCATGCAAATCAAGTTTAAATGGCAAATTCTCTCATACCAAATTTAAAGTAAGTTTAGGTTGCACTTTTAAGCCATGTATACACAGTAGGTCTAGCATATGTTTTAAGAGCTTTTCACACTCCTTCTGTTGGAACTAATTAGCCCATTGATGATGGTATGATTTTCTGAAATTCCCAAGGTGCCACCTACTGGTGCCAATAATTATTTTTAACTTCAACTGGCAATACAAAGCCGACGATACATTGCACTTTAAGAGTATAAATAGCTAGCAGACAGAAATGCAAAATTAACTCATGCTAATTTCAATGAAGCCTCTTGAAACTAGGAAGCTGAATAATCACTAAGAAAGAGATGGATACATTTTATTCCCCATAACCGCAGGAAGTAATTTCAGTACTTCATACCAAATATATTCTTCTTCCACACATAATTTAAATATTTTTTACTAAAATAATACAAAAATTCATAAGTAATTTCTAGTGATGAAACACAGTAACAGCTGAGCAGGTAATTGACAGGCCTTACAGAGGCAAAACACTACCTGCATGCTTCCCATGCTTTCAGGAGGACAATGTAACATTTTGCATAGTCACATCACTTACTTTATACTTGCATGCAAAATGAAACTTTGTCTTTAACAGAACAGTAGACAAATTTATATTTTTAAAATAATAACGGTGCTAAGACTTAAGAGTTCTACATGCTTGATGCTTAACTGCTTCTGAAGGAAGCCTTCTACTTTATAGACTATGAATATACTGAAAATAACTTACCAAAATCCGTGTGATTACTCATCCAGCCAATTTCTTTAATAGAGACCAGTGCTAACAATCCAGAGCCAACAAATGATCCAATCCCCGAAAAGAAAAAAAACAGCCCCATAATAGCACTCTGCATAGATTTGGGAGCAGCTGAATATGCAAATTCTAGACCTGTATTAAAAGATAAAAAAAAAAAATGCTAAGATCTAAAAAACAATAGTAGTTTGTTCTAGTTTAGTGTTACAGAAGTTACAGCTGTATACTACTTCTGGTATGTTAAAGACCTAAAACTAGCCTTGGATTTCAGGAGACAGGGAATCGAGGTAGTGAATCCCTATCAGTTCCCAGTTCCCTCTAATTGCTTTATGAACCCTGTTAAAGGTCATCAATATATCAACCCACTAAATGGACAACATCTGAGACACGCACTTTGATCTTATTAATATTACATATGTAAAATAAAGAAATTTTCTGAGACAGCATATTCATTTTTCTATCTAAAATTATCCTCAAAGAAATTTATTAAACTAATTCTAACCTGGCAAGTTCCATGTTTCCCATTTCACTTGTTTCTGTATTACCTATCTGTTGTGCAGTATTTACAAATCACACGGCATTCCCTGCTGAGAACAAAGTACACAGGAACTGAGGGTCACTCTTGCATTGACCACAAACATTTATTTCTCACAGACTCAGGGTCTGTATCTCTGAATGTGCAGACAGAGAAATTAATTGTAGCTGGAAAGGCAGTAATTAGTTTTAATTTAATTTTGATCTAGAATTCTCTGAGCTCATTGCTTGCTGGCCTATTCTTTTTAAGACTTGCAGAAATGGGACTTCAAATTTAAAGTATCCTTACTCAAATTTCAACCAATAAAACCAAGCAAAACATACCAGTGACATCAATTTGAAAATCTGTGCTACTGAATTTGACTACCAACAGAACACACTGGGTTAGGCTCTGCCTTGCAAAGACTGATGCCCATGATTAACTCTCCTTTTTAGAATAATACTCCTGTCAAAAAATCAAATGGGATTATTCACAAGAGACAGTCAAATACATTCTTTGCAGAGGTTTTTCTCTGACAGCTGAAATGCTTGTTTCAAAACAGTCTGCTTCGTACTGAAAATTAATGCTACCTCATCTAACATTTTTTCTTGGCACAGAGAGCATTATAGACCTGACAATGGCACAAATCTTACGTCTTGCATAATACAGGTATGCTTTATTTACACCATTAGTGGTATTTGACTTTTGCTACTCCAGACAGAGTTTAATAGAAATACACTGGCGTTCCTTTTCAAGAAAAGGCTTAACACTTCAAGCCAGATAGGTCAATTTGCCTGTTGTGAGGGCAGAACTTTGTTCTTGTAAAAGAAACGGAACTATATGTTCTCACTGATCTAACACCACTCTGCACTGCCACCTGAGAAACCTCTGACAACCAACACACTGCTTCTCTTTTCCTTTGCAAAACACGTTAGAATGGGCCAACAGCGACCTGTCCGTGATTCTAGAAGGGAACTGAAACATTCTTCGTGCAACTCGGCTGTGTGGGTTCCTGTAAATTCAAACCATAATGAGAGAATCGCTACAGAGATGGACAGACATCTGCAAATGGAGGGGGCGGAATTATATTTATGTTGAGAATTAAAAAGTCAATTTTTTTTCCTACGCTTTGCCGCTAATATAACAATTGAGATTTTTCAAGGAGTATCTTTCTGGCCAATCTCACTTAAAGAAAAAAAAGTAGACTACTCTCAGGATACAGTAGCTTATTTTTTAACCTCTTGTTGAGTTATCATAGCTGCCACAAGTCTCAGAGTATCAGTCACATTTTGGTCACCAGGCTTTTGTACATTCTGCACAAGTTAAACTCAAGTGTATCACATGAAAGGATCTGGCCCATTTCTTCTCTTGTTCATTTTACAGATATACTGGACGCGAGTGTTACAGCTGGAAAAAGATGTTACGACTCAAAACAAAAACCAAAATGGGTGTAACACTATACACTTTTTGCAACAAAATAAGGCACGTTTCTAAAGTTGAATAATGTTTCCAGCAACCCTAATATTTAATCTGACATAAAGAATAAAAAAATCTTTTCTTTGCCTTCGGAGATATTTTTGCCTGCTGGCAGCCATTGATAACGATTTCATGCTACCTCAAAGAAGCAGTTTTGAAATGAAACCCTCTAGTTGGTGTTGTCATGTGAGATTACGATTCCCAGTTAAATAAGGGTGCTTTAAGAGGCTTGACAGAATAATACAAAAGATTAATGCAATGTGTGTTATCTTTTTAAACGTACCTCAAGTGTAACTAATGTGGCTTAATAAGAATATGCTTAGTTTTACAGTAAACAAAAAAAACAGATGTATGTTTCTACTCTTATATTTAGTCCCTTTTTGCTCAACAAACATTTCCAAATCACTATAGTTTTGTAACCATTAACACTTTGCTTATTTTAAAGCTGAATTTCATAGCACAATAGACGCCTTTATCAACTTTTAATATCAAATTGGTAAAGAATATCTATTAAGTCTTGAGAGGCCTTCTTAAAGATACTAAGAATTCAGTTTAGATAACAATCAGAAGGCAGGAAAAAAAGCTTTGCAAAACAAATCAAATGAAAGTGTAATACACAAAGCAATTAAGATCTGCATAGTATTTCTAGTTCAAAGAAAGAGAAGCATTTGCATTTTTCCTAACATTGATCAACAGTTTTAGAAGTTACAAAGCTGTTGGTACAGACCCAGCAAGTGCAGAACAGCAGAGTATTCACATAAGAATAGTGTAAGCCTTGAAGACTTTACTTCTCATGAAGAAGTCCACTAAAGCAGTTGAAAAAAACAACCCTCAGTTTGGAGTTCAACAGAGAATGCATCAAGTCCTTGACCTTTCCACAACCTGCAGATAGGTTTGTTATTTTTTCCTTGTGAACACCTATAAAGAAGTAACAGTGCCTGACAGAGAAACAAGAATGTGTAAGACGAAGAAATTTATTTACTTTTGCATGAACACTTGCATTTCTGATAAGTCATCTGTTTATCTGAGTTCAAATTTAATTGGCACAATCCCTAAAGTTCTAACTAAAGGTAACTCATTTTACTCTTTTATTAAAAATGCTAAATATAGCCTTATTTTTAATAAGTAACTCAAGCAAGACTTCCATCTTCAGATTTTATGTGTTCGGATTTGTGATGGCTACTGTTCACACATAATTAAATGTACTGTAATATAGGACAGCAATGACTATGCAGAGACGTCCTCTAGCAAAGGATACATATTGATTGCACTGCCAAAGCATACTTTCCATTTAAGAATCTGAAGTGTTTAGCATCTTGGGTCTTAGTGTGCTTTAAAGATAATGAACTCTCTCCACATCTTACTAGTTGTTTACTGAAGCAAAGGACTTGCCTATGCATCACTGGGGGGTGGAATCCACACGAGGAACCAGGAATGGGACCCTTATCAGATATCAGACAATGATCTCAGACCTTCAGCCATTTGACACTTACAGGTTTGTCTACAATACTGACTGCTGCAGTACAAAAAGTGAAGAACTAGGATTTCAGCTGCTGCAATTCAGTAGGACCTTACGTCCAAATCTTGTGTTCACTGTCACAAAAGGTTGTGCTAGGTGCTGGTTTTCAGGTACATGCTGTGTGCATGCACAGAGCTAACTGTTGGAGGACCTGCATTCACATTGCAAACAGGACACTCCCAACAACAACCTGGTGTGAGATGTCAACCTACCAGTCCACCAGGAAGGAAAGAGTACACTAGTGGTGCATTTGAATGCATACCGCAAAACTACAAATCCACACCAGACAAAGCCATAACTAAAAAGAATTCCTCCAACATACTAAATAACTAAAGTAGAGTTTAATATGTGATGGATATGTCTAATTCTTCCAGTCACATGAAATCCCAGGCCGGACAGCTGGAAGAAAAACTTAGAGCAAATGAGCAGATGATAGAAAAAACCCCCAAACCCACTTCTTTCTCTACTTGCCAAGCAATCCAACCACCTTGTTTTATTTCCTAACAACTGTGATGACAGTAGAACACACGTAACCAGAAACCCAACGGAGTAGAAGTTCTCTGTTCCACTACGAGGGGAACAAATGGGCCCTGTGACAGCTGGGACTATCACCAGCAAGACCTTACAGAATTACAGAATCTCATTTTAACCCACTGTGCTTGCCCAGGGTGAGGAATGACAGTAACCTCCTACAGGGGAAATGAAACCAGGAAATTCTGTCATAAGGAATCGAAGAAAAGGAGCTATATGTAATGCCAGTTTGAATGGATGATCTTCAAAGTTCAATACTCTGAAACAGTATTTCAACACATTAATAAGTAACTACAGTTGAGCAAATACTAAATGATTTTTAAATCAAGTCACTGGAGGAGTTTTGATATGTTACATCAGGTACCTCTGCAATTCTTTTTAAGTAGTATCAGAATAGCTACTTCTATGATCATGAAAGGTTTCTGTTACTGGTAACTAAGCATTGCTCCCAAGCACTAGATAAGTAAACACTACTAGAAGATTCACAATAGCATTTCAGTTGTTTAATCAGAGTAAACCAGTGTTAGGCATACCACAGTGACAACAGATAAGTTGCCTGTGCTTTCCTCCTGCTAATGAGCCCTGCATGTATATGAAACAGACCAGAAAATAAGATTTTATAGCCCTATTCACCGTCTCCTCCCACTTCACTTTCAGCTTAAAAATCAATATGATCACGCAGCTGTCCACTACATCACACAGAACAGTATTAAGAAATTTAAGATCTCTTGCATTTGTTCAAGAAAGGCAAGATTTGAACAGTGTTTCAGTTTGCCTAATATCACACTGAAGTACTAAAACAGCTATAGAAAAACTGATCTATAAATAAAGCAGATAAAACTGTATAAGAAATAGCTACTTCACAGATGTAAAAACTCAAGTAAGATGAATTTAAACTGGTGAAAAATCTTTCTAAAGATGGTTTATTTCTTCATTTTTTCCTCAGAAAGGTGTTTCCACTTACTAATTGACTTTCTAAACTGTGAGCTCAATTTTTAAGCCAAAAAAATTAAAAAGCACAAATTTTATTAGCAACACAGAGGATGATTCAGAGGAAAAAATACTGCATTAAAACTATTCTTTAAAATACAATATTGAAAGAGTGTATTGTTTTCTCTTAGGGGTTGCAAATATCCAATGCTAACTGGATGACACGCAAATATTTTAAGTGTTGCTCTGCTTGAAACTCAGTCTTGAAAACAGATCTTACATAGCCAATTTTCAAATGTGAAAGACAATTGTGTGCTTTGCCACTTGTAATAAGTTATATTGTATAATATTGTATTCGGGAACATCAGAGCTTATTTAAAATGATTTGAGAAGTAAATATTTCTTTTCTAAGACTCCATCATTTATGATAGACATGAAAGCAGATACAAAACACATGAAGACTCTTACCTGCTATACTTGCAAATATTTCACTGAATCCAATCAGCACATATTGAGGAATCTGCCACCATATTGGCAAATCTGCAGCATGGTATGTAACATTTCCAATTGTCTGATTAATTGTTTTAACCTTGACAATTTTCAGTCTGTTGCTTTCCAGAATTCCTACATGGAGGGGGGGGAAAAGATTGACCTAAGATGCAAACATTGTTTCTTCATATAAGAATTACATTAGGATTCAGTCCTGCATTGCATTTACAAATTATAAAATAGAATGATGTATTTCCTTATTTCCTAACATAAAGCATTGCAGACTCCTTTTGCTATTGTTATTTCAAGACATATAGTTCTTCTGCCATAGAATTGGTGATTATATTCTTATTCAGTAGCAATAATTATACAAATACTTAACCCTTTTCCAGATGGATTAACTGAGAGCTTTCTCATACAAACCATGTTGGTTTTTTTTTTAAAGACAATCTCATTTTCACAAACTACTACTTTGCAGTGTTGAACCACTGCATCTGCCACCATAGTATTAATAAATTAGAAACCGTTTTGCTTATCGAAATGGCTACACTAGTCCCATAGAACCATGAAAACCCTCTATGAATGTGATCATGACACTTATATGACACTTGCCATCCCAAGAGATCCAAAAGCTTATCAGACCTTGATTTACAAGCAATATATTGCATAGAAAGTACTTAACGTAGAATGAAAAAGAGACATGATTGTGTAAAATATAACCATTTTTAGCTTGTTCAACACAACAGTTCAGAATAGAAAGTGAATATCAAATAATGCTGTATGGTTGTTGAAGTTGTCCAGATTAAAGGATTTGCCTCACTGTTACATAAAATGCATAGCTAATAGTTAATAAAACTCCCTGCTTCACCCAGAAACAACCTCTATAAAAGAACTCTCAATATCCTTGGAAATAAGGTGGATTTATTCATCACCAATTCAGAGAAGCAAGACTGAGTCAATGACACTACTTCCTATAATATGTGTTATACACACATGGCCTCCCATTTAGTGCCTGTCAGTTTGTCTCTTTCTACTTAGTGAGGCAAACTCTGACCTAATCTTGGGGCACAAAATATCACTCCTTTTACAAAAAAAAATGGTACAAGGCTTAGATGATAGGCACAATGCTTCATGGATATCATACCATGCACAAGTGATTACATCTGCCTCCTCACTTCTAGCTTTTTCTTTCCTAGAGGCAGGCAAAGGATGACATGGACATTTAATATGATGTTGGCTCAAGCTATTGACAGCACTTTTCATACAAACAAGCACAAGCAATTTCTAATGCACAATATAATATCTGTTCTCCTGTTTCTTCCCAAATCTGTGACATACAAACCTCAAGGGGGTCAACCAGATCACCATCTCTCTGCTAAATGACAATGTTCTGAGGGAATGACTGATGTTTGCCAAAACCATCTCATACCATGACATGCAGTTTCTTATTAGTCCTGGTCATGGCAAGAGACCCAAGCTGGGAAGAAAGCATGAGGAAAGCTCCCTGTAGTCCCTACATAGAGTCTGTAGGTGAGGCCATAACTAAACAAGAAGTTCTAGAAATCACATGCTTAAGGACAACATTGTACTTTATCATTGCAGGAAGTTAGAGCCAGAGCTCTGAAAACCAGACTGAGGGAGCACACGTTAACAAGTGATTTACAAAGTACTTTGAAAAGGATAGAAAGGTGCATTTGTATAACCCATGTTTATTCGTTCATAGCAGTTCAGAATCTATTCAAGTATGAAATCTCACAACAGCTCTACAGTCCTATCTTCTGAGACACAAGAGTTGTAGAGAGAAAACAGGTTAGAATTCCTCAAGTTTGTTTAAATACTACCTTAAGCCCCCCCAATTTTTCTTAAAAAGAGTGTTTCCCTTAATAACATCTGGTTTTGAAGTAAAGACTGTTCTGAACTTAGTACCTCTTAGTGCCAGGCTACCACATTTTCTCTACCTTCCTCATTTCTTTTTAGGTGACCACTTACCCATCTTATTTTTAAGTATCTTTCTTCAGCCACCTCAGTGCCCTCTGAACTATGAACAGCTGATGTAATTAAAACAAAGCTGCATTTCTTGATGTTTTGGTTTTAATATAGCTGATAAACATTTTAGAGTGGAACTTAATTAAAATGTAAACAAAGCAGTACAGTCAGCTATGAATTCAGGCATAATTTCATTCATACACATTCAACACAAAATTACTGCACCTCAAAACATCTAGTGATCCTTATTGTGTTTGATAACTCTTCACAGCATAAAAACAGACTTAGGAGGCATTCAACCACATAGGAGCATAACTATAATATACCAAACTTTGCCATAAATTTATCTTCAAAGCTGAGTACTTCAGAATCTAGAATCTATTGATTCTTTCTTAAACTTTGATAGACAAGCTTCAAGTTTTAACTACTAAAACTGTAAGAATAAAGAATCTTGAGTTCTTGCTATAATTATTCAAACTCTATAAATGAAGTAGATTTACCAGTCGAATAACCTTAAATACTGCTGCTCAGAATTTACAATAAAATGCATGAAGCACAGCAGATGTTCATTAAATCTAATCAGTTGTATTCTCACACAGTTTATAAGATATTTAAAATAATCTAAACAATCTAATAGGCAGCCTAAGTAGTGTCCACAACTAATGCCAGTTAGATAAGTAGGTTAAAATGGAAATATGGCACAAACAAATCAAGATACTTCCAAGATTGCAAGTTAAGATATTAACATCTTCATATGTTTAAGATTTTAATCAGCATCTCTCTCTAAAGCAGAAATGGCTGGAAGTAATGTTTATTTTAAGAATATTAAAATATGGGTTCTATAAATATCATTTAATGAGAAAAAAAAATTATGAAACTTATAAACCAACAGAAGATTTCAACCCTGCTAGAAATAAAGTTTCCTATGCCCCAAATTTGTTGCAACTGAAGCTCTTAAATTCATGTTATGATGAAGGGATGTTAAGTTACTCCAAAAGGTTAAACTTTCCAACTGGATTGCAGATAACCACCTAAAGAATTCACCTTCTCAGTTTCTACTGTGGAAGAATTAGGGGAGGATCAAACCAACAAAATCATATGTTACATTTGTAGGTGAATAGGAAACAAGAAGCCATTTGAAATTTTTAAGAATTCGGCTATAAGAACCCATTCTCCAACTCAGCTATAATAGCTTGATATGCTTTTTTTCCCCAGTATTAATAAAGATAGATATTGCTGGTTTTGAATTCACTTGTATGTGAGCCAGCAGGTTCTATTTAAAGAGCTGACATTTAACTGTTTTACATCATCTTCTTTTGCTGCTAGCTGTGTCCTAAGTAACAGGGAATAAGAGAAACATTCCTATTTTAAGTTTAAATGACTTTGCTTTAAGAACTTTTCTTGCCCATATACAAAGTGACCTTGGCCTAATAAGGTAATTATCTCTCTCATTGAGAGAAATCTTAATAGCCATATAAAGTGTCCCTCTCTCTAAAATATAGGAGATTACAAGTGCTGAAATTAATTTATTTAATGCTATAATGCTTTATCAATATATTCATTACGGTGATACTAGGTGAAGGCTATAGGTTCTATGAAGCATTGCTCAGAGATGTGCAGTTCCACATCAGCAGTGCTTAACAACTTTAAATCTTCTCAAAAGCAGCTGATTTATGGTTTGACCAGAGTTGCCATCTTTTTCTTTTCATGCTATAGCTAAGCTATTTTACAGTACAGTAATTCCCAAACATTAGGGAACATTAAGGTAGGGGAGAAAAAAACCAAAGCGGGAGGAAACTCTTGTTCAGCCATAACCTAACTTTATTATTTCAGATAAAGGGAAAGCATTTTAGGTAACATTTCACTTTTTTTAATATTTGGAAGTCAGACTGTATGAATGAACATACTTATTTCTGAACTAATTTGTTTTTCAGGATAAATACATTTTCAACTACAAGATAAATTGTTAATAAATCAGACAACATGGACTTCCACAATACCATAAAGTTTATTTTAAGAAGACTAACAGCCTGATATCCAAACTCTGGACACTTTATCCAGGCAACCCAAACACTGATCATGAAGCTAAAGCATCTGTTGAAAAAAATACAGTCAAAAACCAAACAGTTCTCCTCTACCAACCATACTAGAAAGTAACACTGTATGTGAAAACCTCAACAAGTTGGTTTTAAAAGGTATACTCGAAGTCTGTTTCAGGCAGGAAAAATGGTCCAATTTTATTACAAACATTCAAAACAGTTTAGTAAGTGTTTGGATAAAAATCTCTTTCATTGTGGGAAATGCATCCATGCAGTTGCATTCTGACTATCCCATGAAAGAGAGTTCTGAATAATCTTGAATTTAATATTCACAAAGGTTTTTAAAAAATCCTGTTGCAACTAGCTGAATAAATAACTATGTAAGTCGCAAAGTTGTTTTCTTACCTGCAGCAAATGCAGAACACATTACAAAGAACATTCCAACCGCAATCCTCTTCAGTGAGGATGGGAGCAAGCCATTCCTCTTTAAAATGGGGTCCACCAATTTATCTTTTAAGGGTATTAGGATCAGAATAAGCACCGCATCAAACATAGTCAACCAGGCTGCTGGAAACTGACAGGATAGATGACTTAAGTTAGCAATTTCATACTTAAGGGTTGATTTTTACTATTATTTTACAAAGGAAAAAGTATTTTTGATGGAACACCGAGATCCAAAAGAAACCACAGCACACTGATAGACACTGTGCAAAGAAAAATAATAGCGTGTAAAAGCTGAGGAAAACACTCAGCTATTCAGGTTTTCATTTAATTTGGCAGTTCATAATTCTGTTAGCTCTGAAGCACAAATGATTCCTCACCATAGTAACTCCAACAGTATTGCATATTCTCACTTTCAAGATGCGCCTCCAGCTGTGCTGAGGTGGGTGTTGGTTTGCAGGTTTTTTTGGTTTTGGGGGTTTTTTGGGCAGGGGGAGGGCAGGGTTGGAGGAGCTTTCTGCTGCGACTGAACAACCTCAAGTATTCAGAGCAAAAAGGTTCTTTTCACAAAAGCAAATACTACTACACATAGTTCCAAGGAAAATGAGGAATAAGAAAATTATCAGGCAGATGAAGAGAGTGCTCTAAAAAACCAAAATGTAGAACTTGGCAAAGATATTTTGCAAAGGATTTTTTTTATAAGATTTCTAAGTTCCAGAGGGCTTATATTTTAGGTCCTTACTCTGAATTAATTTTTGTTAAAACAAAAGTTAACTATCTAACTAAAACTATATGAACTCCTTTTGAAAGATGAAATAGCCATTAGCGTTATCACATCATCTGAGTTTTTCTGCATACATCCTGAAACTTGTTTAATGGAGAAAATCACTATCCTTTGGGAGCTTTTCTGCTGTTAAGATTTTTTTAGTCATAGAACACTTGTCTGAGGAATGATTGATTGTACCACTCAAATCTAGTAAACAAAATTGTGCAGATTATTTAAATTAATACACCCCAAGATACATTTTTAAAAGCATTCAAAGTCAATATTACTGGCACACAAGTCAGCAAGTGATTTAATGCAATTAAGTAGTCTCTACTATTTTGCTTCCAGTGACATACTCTAGTCTGACAGAATTAAACTTTTTTTCTACTTCAGTCACGAAAAATGTTAATAGCCATGTTCTGTAGATCTTCTATTATTAGTCTTAGAACTTTCAGAAATATGCCACAGAACAGTAGAAAGAGTTTTACTAATGCAATACAAAATTCAATTAAAATTAAATTACACTTGTCAAATGGAACAAGAGTATGGTGTAATATGTGCATCCTTTCTCATGTGCAAGATTCAGTAATTGACAGTAAGATTCTCGTCTGTATGAATGAGACAACTTCTACCAAGCTTAATGATATTTAGCATCTCTTCTGAGCTAACAAACCAAGAGAGTACAGGAAGATTTATAAAAATGTTCTGGTTTGGGGATATTTTTTAAAACTGTATTTGGAACAGTGGGATACCATATGATGCATCGCACTGACTCTTTGACCCAAAATACAAGCACTGCTTGATCTAAGTGTTTCTGATGCAGATTCAGTTTTTGATACTAAACTGTTTCTGTGTATTGAAACTCAAGGTTAGAACAGATGAATATTTTTCTAGAGATTATCCAGAGATGACCAAGGGGCCTGTGACAACCTAAAGCTATGGCCACAGTAACAGAGGAAGACAACCAGATTCCCCTAAGGCTACAAATCTCAACCACTGCAAGGATCTCAAAACCCCTCAGCCTCTAACACAGTGTGGGCATGCATCTCTTACTGCAGATGATGACACAGATGACAGACGTGGCTGAGATGATGACAAACTACAAAAACAAGACTTAGCAAAATGTGAACCTTTAGCTCTTCATAATCTAAGCAGGAGTTGGCACCTTCATAGGAGTTTGCACCAAGAGCACCAAGTCCTTGATTGACATCAAGTTGTGTCCATATCCAGCTTTGTCAGAATCTCCAACTAGCATTAGTGTACGTATGTGGCACATTTTTAGCACTCTCTGCATGCAGACATGTTGTAACAACAGTCATTAAAAATATTATTGTTTTCTTGCTCTGCTTTATAGTTGTCATTGCAGTTCTCCAAAGAACTCAGGCAAATGCTTTCTGGTTCATAGTTTACCAATCCCAAGAAGTTACGATGATGATGGTAAAACTGAATTCATCCTAACCTCCCCTTAACATTTCCCAGGCATTTCAAGATCATAGAATTGAAAATGGAATAATAAGCTGGTTTGCCTATATAAAAACATTCAGCAGTTTGATACATAAGGTTACATACATTGCTTAGCAACCTTCACATACTTTGAAAAATGCACAGTGAATTCTGCTGAGTTAGTCAAATTCTTGCTTATTTAGAAATATTTTGCAAAACTTTAAAACTGTCAATTTCCCTCACTCTCCCATTCACCTTTTCGTTTGCTTCAAATATCACACCAGCATGAACCTGTGTAACAGTTTGTACAAAGACTGACTTGTGTAATTAGAGTGAAGGATGTAGGAATTTTTTGTCATGACTGAATCTGATAAGAAAGAAGAGAAATACCAAATGCCTCTGGCACTGCTGTAGTTCATACAATCAATCACTTGGTTTGGGTTTTTTTTTGTTTGCTTTTCCATCTTCTACTCTATCAGGAGCCTGCAAATTAAAAGGGCATACACATATTTCACTCTTTATATCAAGAGGAAATATGTCGTTATTAGTATTGGGCAGTGGCGCCTAGAAGAGCTTAAGGAAAACCTAGACCTGATAAGGTACAATACTGCTCACATATAATTTTATATTACTGCTCCTTTTCTTAATTACCTCAAATCACTTCCCTTTGGAGAAACCACACTAGTCAGAATTGCGTTCAAAGATACTACCTACATAATGTAGATTGCAGGTCACCATCCTTCAGGTAGACCACATACCAAGGAAGCTAGCAAAAATCAAATTAACTTATTTGACTTATGCTGTTAATGCTGTTAAATCACAGCAAAGTATTTCAAAATAAAACAAGAACACCACAACTGATGCACTGCAGAAAAAAGAGCCAGTCACTGTTATGCAAGATAGAAAATTATTATTTAGAAGTATCAAGACGGACTAGGATCATTGTTCCATTATCCTTGCCTCAAATTCTGCATACTTTAAGTAAACACTAAAAACAGGTAACTAACTTTTAAAGCCACACTTTTAAGTTAGAAAAAGTGGATACAGGGCATGAGTGGTGTTTTAAAGCCTTTTCAGCAAAAACAATGAACCCCCCCCTTTTTTTTTTAACTAATTTAATTAAACGTAACTCTCTACTTAAACTTCAAACCAATTCTAACACCCAGAAAGGCAGTGAGGAAAGCTCAGTTTGATAACCAAAGCTCCATGTTCATTTCTACACAATTAATATTCAGACTGACAGTATTTTTATTTTTAATATTCAGACTGACAATGGGACTCTGAAGTCCTGTGTGCACTTTGTTAGAGGGAAGAAAATCCACTTCTCTATTCCAACAATGACAATGTTCTAACAAGACAGTCATGTGGCTCATAATAACAGAAAAATCTGAGTCCCCTTTCATATGCAAGCAATAAAGAAATGTGAAAAGCTCAATGAAAAGAGCAAAACAGGTTACATATCAAAATGTAAATGTATTGACCTGTACTAAAGTAGAATTAGGTATATGCTAAAAAAAACCCAACCACATTGAACGTAGTCCAGAATTAAAATTGATATAACTAAAACAGAAGTCTCAGACTAATTAGAATTTTTAAACAAGAAAATATCTTATTTTTAAATGAACATGCATCTCAAACACCACAAAACTGAACCTTGAAGTGAAAGTGGCAGTGGCTTTCCATGCCCAAAAGCTATGCAAAAAAAAATACAAAAACTGAGAACTCGGTTGAGGAAATTTGCTTTAGATCCTTATGTTGATGGCATGCATTTAAGAGAAGAAGTCTCAGACTACTCTTTCTTTAGCTTTTTTATCTGTGTAAACATAAGTAACTAGCATTTGATTGGTTTAGAAGTCGTACTTTGCCAGTATCACTAACTTCCATAAAGCCTTCAGCTGTGATTCAGAAGCAGCTCAGTTTTCAAGCAGGTTCAAAGAAAAATTAAGTACAAGCATTTTTTAGTTTTGATCTGCAAAAAAAAGACTGAAGCCATTCTGTCTTACTGATATTAATTTTAAATAAAACAGAAGAAACTTAATTTTAAAAGAACATTTAGTAAGCCTGTTAATTACTTACATTCATACTTTTTTACTTCTCAGTACTGTTTCTGCAATTGTGTGATGCCAGCCTTTCTCGAAAAACATTGAACAACTTCCTTCAATATGCTAAACTGACTCAAGCTAACATGAATATTGATAAAGCAGTATAAAGTTACAAATGTATCTCAGATTCCAAATTTGCAAATACTAATGTTTCAGTTAAGTGTGGGTATTCCTACTGAGTTTGTAGAAATGCTTCTGTACTACTTCCAACTTTGAAAACTTAGGGCATGTAGATTTATAAGCTTTCTTCAAAGATCATACTTTGTCCACTGAAGGATAAAGACACTCTTAATTAAAGCAGTGAAAGTTATCTGAATACATTTAAAACAGGATGGTATGAACTCCATATACCTGTAGGTATGCCAAAATCTCTGTATTATGCATCATGTCTAAATGCCCAATGTCTGTGGCCATCAATTCCCCTTAGTCACTACCTTAACTTCCTGGAATTTTTATACAATACTTACTTATTTTGCATTTCATCTAAAGACGACATACTTTTCACTTATTTTGCCCTGCTTACCGTATGAATAGAGTTGGTGTCATTTGATATTTCAGGAATTTTCAGATGGAGACTTTGCAATACATATGTTGTCTGCATCTAGCATTAGGAAAGATGAGTTGGATTACTTGGACAAGGACTACCAAGAGCAAGATATTTTTACATTTTTAATAATTAACAAAGATTATACCAGAGGTAAAGTTCTAATATAGGAAAAAAAAAAAGAATTATTGTTAGAACATGGCAAGATTTTTTTAATTGTTACGTTTATTGTTACTAAAAGCACAAAGAATCATTCATGTGACTTTAAAACAATTTCTGCATATTTTTCCCCCAAAACATATTTACTATCCTAATTCATCTCACTAAAACAGAAGAACTAGAAAGGAATTAAATTGAAATCTAGACTACTTACCCTGACCTACCTGAATCAACTGCAGGATGAAACAGAGCACAATATTTAAGATACGTTAATTTGTACAACTGTTATGTTTTAATTATAATTTTAATGATATTGTTTTCTCTTTTATTATTAAGTCAAAATATTATTTGAAAGTATTCTTAGTAGCCATTTTTCATCTCACAACTTCAGGGTAAGTTTCATGTTTATGAAAAAGCCCCCAGAAAAAATGTGAAATTAGATACTTTGGCATACTGGTGTCCTGGTTTCAGCTGGAATAGAGCTAATTTTCTTCCCAGTAAGTGGTACAGTGTGCTTTGGATTTAGTGTGAGAATAATGTTGATAAAACACTGATGTTTTAGTTGTTGCTAAATAGTGCTTATCCCAAGTTAAGGATTTTTCAGTTTCCCATGCCCTGCCAGCAAGCAGGGGTACAAGAAGCTGGGAGGGAGCATAGCCAGGACAGCTGACCCAAACTAGCCATAGGGATATTCCATACCATAGGACGTTATGCGCAGTATATAAACTGGGGGGAGTTGGCCGGGAGGGGGATCACTGCTCAGGGACTGGCTGGGCATCAGTCAGCAGATGGTGAGCAATTGCACTGTGCATCACTTGTCTTTCTTGGGTTTTATTTCTCTCTTTTTGTTATTTTCATTACTATTATTATAATATTTTATTTCAGTTATGAAACTGTTCTTATCTTAACCCACGAGTTTTCCTTTTTTTTTTTCTGATTGCCCTCCCCATCCCACTGGGTGGGGGAGGAGTGAGCGAGCAGCTGCGTGGTGCTTAGTTGCTGGCTGAGGTTAAACCACGACAATTGGTAAGCTAATACAGTTTTCCACAACAATTTTATGTAGGAAATAAAAAAATTCAGAAGAAGCTACCGTCACACAGCATTATTTTTGCTAACATAATATTATTAAAATGACTCCTGAGATGCAACCCCAGGTGTGTGAAAGACAAGTAGCTAACGTTATTGAACACATGGGTATTAAACAAGTCAAACTGTCAATAACAGAGTTCTGAAAAATCCTTTTCAATATTCATCATTAGAATCACAGCTACTGAACGCTAACTGCAAGTAAACGTTATAGAACAGTTTCCCCCTGAAAGCTTTTGTGCGTTTCCTCCAGGTAACTGCTCTGGAAGGTAATTTTCAGACAGGAGTTAGGTTTATAACACAGACTCAGAACTGCAACTTAATGCTAGCACCCCAAGACCTTTCAAATGCAACTGGGAGGTGAGGGAGTTACAGTCCTTAAATTAGAACTTATGTTTTTTTAGACATGTAAAATAAAAATGTAACCATTTGGAACTACTCACTTGAAAATACACTGTCCAGTAAGGTATTAAAGCCAAAAAGACAGGGATAATCTTGACGAGAGCTTTCACATCTTCTACTTTATCTTCTCTGAATGGGCCCCCACGAGACAGCTTGGCCATCTCAAACAGGCTTTGTTTGCGAGGTTGCTGAAGTACTCCCTGGCCTTCGCTTTTGAAAAGAATTTGAAATGTTTAGTTAAACAACAACAAAAAACCTGACATAACTGGCAATCTTGTGACACTTCATTATAAAAAGCTCATACCTTTCCAAAATAAGTTACTCATGTAAGTTACAGCAAAACAGCTAGGCCAGAATCGATCATCAGCAGGTGAAAAAGCACAAGCTGAAAATTTCCATTATAAAGGGTTCTTTATCCCACCCCACCCCCCCAAATAAATAACTGGTACTGCAATATGCAAAACTTAAGAAAATGTATCACGAAATACAGGTTATTCTAATTCATTGAATTGTTTTGCAATCTGAATACATGAAAGCCCGTTGCAGAGGAGGCACCTGACATCTCTTATCATCAGTGACTAAATTCAGCTACCAGTATTCCATGGGCATCTCTTAAGAGTGGAGTAACCATTTGGAAAGCAAAAAGCCAGTACACATCTTGGCTGCCCATCAAGCCACTTAAAACATTAAATGCAGATGATAGTGTTTTTCAAATCAGAAGGCATCCCATAAACATATCTAAGCAGAGAAGAAAGTTAGATAATGCTTAAAAGCAGCATACTTAGGTTATGTTACACTTTCAGAAACTCTGAACTGGCAAGACATCGCATTCAGTTGAAAACAGCAGACTTGATCTTGCAGCATGGAGATCCAGTGATCCCAAAATGTGCCTCTCTTTCATCCCAGAACTCCCAGAAAATATCTCCAGGACTCCAATTTTCCAGTTCCAGTTCTCAAAGCAAAAATGCACATTCTAGTGTATTCTCTAGTGTGACTTACTGCCAGCTAGTTTGAACTAACTAGTTCCAACTCTTAGGCTGATTCACTGAATTCAGACTATACAAAAGAGCTCATTACAAACCTATTAGTTGAATGTTCCACATGTCTCTTTCTTGAGCAACAACAATATGCAAGAATTTTAAACATGTCTGTGAAGGCACTACCATCAGGCGGTTTTGTGATGAAGAAACTCTGACCACATAAGAAAACCATGAATGAAATCCCAATGCAAACTGTTGGGATACTATATCCAATAACAAAGCTCACATTCTGTTGAATGTATGCAATGCCTCCTAGAGAGAGAATAGCTCCCAAATTAATGCTCCAATAAAACCAATTAAAAAATCTTCTTGTGGCTTCTGGACCCCGATCTTTGACCTGGAAAAGATTAAAAACAAGTCATTCAACTTCTGAAGAAAACGAAGCCTGTTTATTAGAATTCAATCAGGTTCAATGCATGAAGAGCTTACGTTTAATTTAGAGTCACACTGAAATGATTTACGTGTTTTGGGTTTAGCATGTATTTGATGAAATGACACCCTACTGAGCTACCCCACTATATCAGTGACCTTGTTGAAGATCAGCATAGGGATAAAAAGGCCATACAATACTGAACTACATAGCTTCCCCATACAGGCCATTATTTCTACTGCATTGTCTCTCATTTGGTCATTTCTCTACAAAAAACTCACTCAGATTAACACCCCATAGTCCAAAGAAGTTGAAATAATTATTTTTTTACTAAAAAAAAATAAATTAAGCTACCTAAAAATTAATATATTAGTAGTATTGCAACAATTGTTTCTTCCAACTGTATACACAATAAGTTAACCGTATTCCATTTTCTAAGCCTCAAATGACTACTTGGTAATTAAAACACAAATTTAACTTTTAACAGAGTCCTAATGCCTCTCATCAGAACATAAATTGAAGACTTGCCATTTTGACCTTTAAAAAAAAAATATTAAATTTGGGTTGCCTGAGATGTCACAAGGTCCCTGTGAACATTTATCCCTCTATTAAGTCAGCACTGTTCATAGTGCTATTTTTCTGTTTGAAGCGCTCAATGTCTCTCCAGTGAAAGTAAAGACAACCCTGTTTATAGAATTATCCTGTATAGTTTTCACCATCACTCTTTAATCTGCATTGCCTACCATAAGTCACCCCACATTTTGTAACTAAGTCACAGGAACCCAGCATCACCCATAAGATGTGATGTAAGAGAAATTTTGCAAGTTAATATTTGAAATACATTAAAAAGATCAACTAGTCTGTAGAAAAAATCATAATACCATATTTGTCACTGTTTTATGACTGAAAGACCATTAACAGTGACTAGCAAGTCAGTGCCATGCACCAGTCTTGCCAAGTCAGTTGTTTTTGACTTCTAATTGCAAGTTTCCCTTCCTCATTTGCCAGATCTTCAAAAGATCTGTGTTTAGTTTGCAGTATGAAAAGCAAGCTATGTCTTGAAATAAGTTTTTAACATTGTCAGTTCTGATTTAAGTTCTGCTTCAAGTTTCTCAGTGGTGCACAAACCCATCTGTATCATTTAACCAAGGCTAACAAAAGAAATATTAAAGCATCTACTCCTATGCATAGTTAATAGCATTGTTAGGCATCCAGGTAGGTCTGTTAACATGTCAAATACAATCTTGGAGCCTAAACCCTTTCTAGTTTCAACCTGGTACTCATTTCCTAATTTTAACAGTCATCACCTGTAGTAGTGTATCAACCTAGGAATTCCTTCTAAACCCCAAACAGCAGCAGGATATTAGCAAACAATTACATCATAAACACAGTGCTCCAACTTATGTAAAGAGTTAGCAAACTATTCTATGAAATTTCCATTTCTTCATCATAAAGTCTCAGTTCTCTTATAATTTCTGCAAGGAAGACGACTTCCCACCCTCCCTCTTACAAATTACCTTGCTCATGTCTATGCAAAGAAAAGCTGGGAGATGAAAGCAAACTGATACAGGTAAGAACAGGGCAAGCACAGTGTGATACTTCTATCAAGTATTATCCCAGCCTCCAACCATTAGCTCCCAAGAAACTTCCTGAACCAAGGATGGCTTCTACCTACTTGACAAATGCAGCAGATCTCCTCTCTATGAACTTGTCCAGCCTGCCTCTGAACTCAGGTCAGCTTTTAGAATCCATAATATCCTGTGGCAAAGAGCTCCCCAGCTAATTACACCCTGGGAAGAACCACCTCTGCCTGTTTTGAACCTGCCCTGTACTAGCCCCACTCATTTTACCTACTTCCAGGAAACAACAGAAGACAGCTGAGCTTTATTCCATCCCTGGTCCATTTCTGCCTCTCTCCCCCATCCTTTATTTCCACAAACCACTATCACACCTTCCTTCTAAGCTGCCTTGCCAGGAAGTTGTAGACTGTTTCATGATTCCTCGCATGGAAACTACTAACCATGTCTGTGGCCCTTCTCTGAAACTTCCTTCTCCATCTCCAGTATCCTTTTTGAAACAATGACCAAAAAGGAATGCAATGCTCAAGGGACAGGCACACCAGACTTACAACGAAAAGAATCCATTTTCTCCTTCCTTATCAAAGTACATATAAGCACTAAAAATCACATCACAGCCACATCTGAAATGCCACTATGGCATTTTTTTGACAAACATTAATAACATAATAAAAATCACACTGAACTACCTGGTGGAATGTCTTGTCAAAGTGGAAGAACTATGAAGATGTCGTCTTACCACAACCAGAAAACACAGTAGAGTTAAAAGGTAATCCTTTTAGTTCTTTTCAAACATCACATCAGCTGCCCTAAATATTAGCTATATTACATTTACAGTGGACTACTCCAAGTTTCCCCCTGTTGGTTATTACTTGAGCTGTGTGACAGCACAAAATAGATTGGTTTATAAGTAGACACTATATTTTAATAAGGGGCCAAGAAGAAAAAAAACATGTTATAATTTTATTATTTTATTTTTATCAAGGACAAGTATTTTTCAGAAAACTGCAGGAATTCTCCTTTTCCCCCTTATGTCTGCATTATTTTCAATCACCCAAGCAGAAAGAAATATCTATCACTCCCTCCGCTCAATTTCATCTGTGCTCAAGCATAGCAGCACTCTCCTTGTGGTACCAGCACACCAGCTCCATTATATTCTAAACATCCTACCAGCAACTGCAGCAGGAAAATGATGCACATAAATGGCACAAGTATGGTGTGGGTCCTAGATTGAATCTATCTTGTGAGCTAAGGGTGCCACATCCCTGCACTGAAAGTCAAACATGTAAAAGGTACATAGGTACATGTAAAAGATGTTGTCCCCATCACAACAAAACAGCTTAAAAACAGTAGTAGTGCCTAAAAGGTATGAAAAACATCACCTCCTTAGATTTACCATGTTTTAGTCAAACTCCTTACAATAGGAAAATGCAAACAATTATCAGCAAAATGCCGCGGCTAGAGTGCAAGGCTTCCTATCACTGAACGAAAACACTGTAGTAAAGCTGTTTCAAAGGTGCCCTGACTCGAATTATCATTAGCAAGTATCTAGTACACACAATTTATTTGCTCTAGGCAACATGTGGTTTTGCAGATGAGCTCAGATTCAGACATCTTCCACAGAATTTGCCAATATTGGACAGCTGTCACTTATTTAGATCACCTCCCACTGCATAAAATCCAGTCCTGAGTCTCTGGTTCACTGTTCTGCATTCTTCAAACCTTACACAGTTTTTTTTCCCTACTAAATGGGACAGCACATCATTCTTCAAGAACACTAAGGAACAATCCAGTAGTGCTTTTACTTCAATAAAAATACAGAATGACCTACTGTACCATACAAGGAGCATCCCAATTGCCCTGAATTTTTCTCTTTTAAACTATAGGGCAAATTTTAATTGAAAAAAAAAAAAAAGCCAGCAAACAAAATAAAACCCCCAAACCCTCCTTACTGCCCCCCCCAACTAAACAAAAACCCCACACCTAAAAATGCCACCAACAAAGAAATGAAGGAAATGAGCAACTCTAAGCTTTCTGGCCACAGCTGCTTTGTCGGTCCTTGGTCACACGTCAATGCTGCCTGCATTCAGGTGGGCCTCTAAAGAGGAAATAAAATAATCTTGCTACTTTCAAGGCATCTAACATAACTTTTGCAAAAGAAAATCTAACCTAACACTTGATTTTTCTACAGCCCAAAAGGTGGCTTTTTTATATATCCGATAACTATCCTTTACATATAGTTAATCCAAATGCAGAAAGAAATGCACAGTGACATTCTGAGTTTTATAACTGGGACCTACAGAGCACTGGATTTCAAAATAGTAAAGCAATAGTTCTCAAAATCAAGACTTCTAATGCAAAACACGTATCAGACTGATCGTGGTCAGATGACGTACTTAGAACCACAGTTTTCACGATAAAGAATTCTCAGTGCACTATGTTATGGGAATCATGTAATCATTAGGTTATTTACAGCCACTTTCAGACACCATCAGCTGTGTAACTCTGCACTGCGATACTCTGAACTCATTTAGGATATAAGGTTAACACCTTACAACGAGACCAAAATTTTAAATGTAACTAAAACAAAGAGAGAAAGAGTAACTATTTCTTTAGTTACAACACCTGATGAAAAGTCATCATAAATAACTTCCACAGCACAGCTGTCCCTAAGGTTGACACTTAGACCTCATTCTGACTTAGGAGAAAGATGATCACTTGCTGAATTAACCCTCCCCTGGATTTTTCAATACCAACACCTTTCTTAGGAGATGATCCAAGCACTAACTAAAGCAGTTTGTACAGCTTGAAACCAAAAATATTACACAGCTCAAATATTAAGATTCTATTAGACTCTCTTGATTCTTCTGTAAATAGCCAGGAATCTATACAAGCATCACTGCTTCTCCATAGTTAGTGTGTTTAGATGCTTTGCTTTGTCACAAAGTAGTTCCCTAGCTCTCTACAGCTAAGTCAGTTTCAAAGAAATGGTTATCCACAGGATTTCTTATTTTTGCTGCAGCTAGTGCCTATCTGGTGCATACCATTCCGCTGTGACATCTGATTTCTGACATCATCTGCCAATGATCTCAAGTATTTCCTAAACACCAACATTTCAGAGTTCCAGTATGTCATAATCTTCTCTCTCTCCCTCTTCACAGCATGACAAATGCAAAGCTATGACCTCCTATTTGACTCACATGAAAGGAAAAAGATTATTTAAAAGTTACTGACATTAGCAGTTTTCATTTGTTCCTGCAATCGACTGACAGTCACAAGTCGCAAATGTAACAAAAACCGCCAAACTTATCCTAGCCAACTATGCAAGCAGCCACACAACAGAGCAAGGATGAAAACATAGAAGCTTGCCCTTCTCCTTAGCCTACAAAGGAAGCACAATGACAACAGTTTTCCATAGTCAAATTTACTCTTACAGAATTCTGACCTTCTAGTAGTCCATCACTACAGACACCAGTTATTCTTTGAGAGCATCTGGAGAAAGCTCAGTAACAGAGCTATACAGTACTACTTAGTTGCTACATAATTTCAAATTTTTGTACTATAATTTGGCCAATCCACATTTCAAGTCTCTGCTTCCTCTCTCTAGTGTCGTATCTATTCTGTTTCTGTCAGAAACAGAACAAATAAGTACTGCCCATGTGAATGCCACAACTTCAGTTTTCAAACCGTTATCTGCAGAGTCTTAGACATCCACAGTCTCCTAAGAAGTTCAACAACAAAAAGTAATTTGCAGTTAGTGACCTTCAATTCTTTATACAAGGTCCCCCATCCTTCCCCAGAGGCTGTAAAATCTAAGTTCTACAAATAAATAAATAAATAAAATAAATACAGCTGAAAATCACTCTAAAGCCATCTTTACACCAGCAATTTCGAATAGCACCCTGCCTCTGACGATGCTAATGTAACAACAACGGTTATAGCAAAGCTAGAAGATTTTTGGCAGCTTATGGGCCGATAGATTTAATGACTATGATAGCAATTCAGAAAGATATACTGTGGCTTAAAACTAGCATCTCTATCACCATAACCCCAAACCAGCTTAATCTATAATTAGAACAATTATTATAGCTGATACTAGATCAGTAGTCTACTGCTAATTTTGGCTTCAGTGTTGAAGCTAAACCAGCTTTCACAATAATGAGGGATAGTCATATTGTTTCCTAACTACCAAAAGTCACAAACTGCTACACAGAACAGGAAGTGACTGCAAAACACATGCATTTAAAAAGGGAACTGGAAAGTGCCAGGTTGTACATACCACATGATTATAAACGCTATTCTAAGAACCATCAGTTCAGATTTAGACCTGTATGATGGATCAATCTGCAACTTCTAAAAAAATGGCTCTTACTTATAAACACAGTTAAATAAAGCTGATCTACACCTAGTTTGCAGTAACTGGTTTTTTGCTAAGCTGACTGACAAAAGTTACTCTATACTGTCTACTTAGTCACGTGTAACAGCACTTCTAAAAGCATCCATTTAACAGAAATTAAGAAACTACAACTTTTTAACTTCAGAGGAAAGTAAGTACTGGAATTTAGTTTCCAATTTTCCACAAAGTGATTCTTTTCATCTAAATAAAAAAATCCTCATTATATTTGGGCTCTCTACCCAAAGTATAGATCATACGTTAAAACTGAAAAATTACATGGTAATTTTTAGGAGATCTGCAACAAAATGTAGTTAACAATATCTGAAAGGTGGTTCATGTCAGCTAAAGTGCATGATACACAATTCATATTTTCCTTTGTCTGGTATTTAAGGGAAGGAGGACAAATCGTATCAGCCCACATCCAGCCAAAACATGTTTGCATGGTATTCTGGCCTCCCAAGAATGTGACTCTGGGAGACAGACTTTATTCTCAGCAATATATATCCATCTACCCAGCAGTTTGCTACATTTCTATGCAAGGAGAAGGCACCCAAGAGGGCCCAAAATTGCACAACAAGATAACTGGTATGCTGTAGTATATTTAACAATAGATAAGCCAGAAGAACAGAGAAGGGGAAAAATTCAGTCCTCAGCAGAGCTCTACTGATTATTATGAACCAGAAAGGAGTATTTCTTTTGCTTCACCCTACATAAATCACTGTGAATTATCTGCAAACCTAGCCAAAAACTGCCTTCTGTGAAATCCTGGGGGGAAAGCCTTTAAAAAATCCAGCTACAACAGCTACACTTCCATTGGCAATGGTTCTTCTTTTGCTCTGTTCCTGCCATTATTTATCTCTTATATTTAACGTTCATAAAGTGTTCTGGGGATAAGCAGTCAGTTTTGAAAAACACCTTACAAGATAAAGTCATATTAAAGCTATTTCACTTGATGGGCTTATGCTGGCTTAAACAGAACCAATACACGGGGGACACACAATCCTAGGCTATAATAATGTTTTACATTTATATACTGCCTTTCACCCAGAACTCCAGAATTTATAATATATGAAAGGCCAAAGAATGTCAGATGTAAACTGCACAACAGAGAACAGAGGTATGTTTGGCAAAGATACTGTGGTAGATTCCACCTCTCACAAAGAATTTCATGGCATTTACTCTAACCAGAACTCAATGGTCTGGTAAGCAGACATGCAACTGGATTGGAGGTATTTTCCTTGCTTTGTCATCAGGAACAGTTTGGTTAGAAAAGCTGCTCAGTATCTAAGCATCTGAAATTCTCAATTTTTAAAGCAGAAATTATACTCCAACATCCACAGTCAGCATACTATCTTCGCGTAAGACTGTAAAAAAATACATGCAACAGCGCATACCAGTTAATACTGAACTATGAGCCGTCTCTCAAATATTTTCTGTAAAGCCACTTGGTTCTGCAGTGATGATCCAATGAATGATATCACTGAAGTGGATCTGAGTAAGGTCGTTTGACAGGACGTATCCTTGTGAGAACAGCACAGGTAATGTTTACCACGCTGAGAGCACCTTCCCACCCATCATGTGGTGCAACATTAGCCTGCACAAAAATACCACTCAAGGGCACTGGAGTACACAGAGAATACCTAAAGCATAAAAAACTATTTGTTCTCTAGCCTTCATTTATCACAGGATGATAAAGGCCTCTGACCACTGCCCTAGAAGGCCCATGTTATCCTTGTCAAAGCTAACATGTATATCAGATATTTCACCCGATGAGCTCTGAGATCAAATTAAGTGGGTACAAATGCCGCAATGAAGGATAATTAACAATCCACTTAATGGCCATTAAGTATTCAGCCCAACTCCCCAAGATGGTGACGGCTTAGCCAAATCAGGTACCACACATAAGGCAGGGCTACCAGGAAACCAAGGGTCATAAGAGATCTGACACCACACAGACACCAAAATTACACCAAACAGGGTACAACTTAACAGCTTGCGTTACACAGGGAACAAAGCTGGATGATCTGATTCCATCTGAGACTTAACACCGACAGAGATGTGAATCAGTAGGCGCACTGTCCACCCCACCAAGGCAAGCCCCTCTGCACGACTGACAGCCATCCCCTGGTTCAGATCAGCACCCACAAACGATTCGGCAGCTGCCAAATAATACTTGACCTGGTCCGCCCCAAAAGGGGTGATGTTGGCCTTGACCGACCCGACGCCCAGCCCCACGAGGACCAGTCCAACGAAGGTGGCGGTGGCACAGTAGCGGGTGGCTCCCACCTGGGAGCAAGGTGCCACGGTGGCGTTGGCCGCTGGAGAGGAGCAGTTCTCTACAGGGAACAAGGGGATGTCCCCGCAGAGGCCCTGGCGGGTGTGCGGTGCGGCGATGACAGGGAAGGCCAGCATGCCCAGCAGGTAGAGCGCCATGCTGAGCAGGATGGTGCCAAACTTGCCCAGGAGGGCGTCGGCCAACCAGCCGCCGAAAGGCGACACCAGGTAGGTGATGCCCATGAAGAGCAGCAGGGCCTGGCTGGCCTGGGCACCCTCCCAGCCGTAGGGAGGCCCGTTGAGGAAGAGCACCAGGTTGGAGGTGATGCCGTAGAAGGCCACTCGCTCCAGCAGCTCGGCCAGCAGCACGGCGGCGCAAGCCAGCCGCCGCCCGTGAAAAGCGCTGCTCGCTGCCCGCCCGCGTTCCCCGCTGCTCAGCAAGGGGCTGCGCTCGCTCGGCTCGGCCTCCTCCATGACGGCGCCTCCTTCCCGGCCCCGCCGCGCTTCCCGGCCCACCCTGAGGAAACTT
>NW_010973238.1:5122412-5127073 GCF_000737465.1 Haliaeetus leucocephalus | reverse complement strand
CGGGGCGGGTCATGGCGGACCGGAAGCTGCGGGGTGGGTCCGCTCGGAGGTACCGGCTGTGAGGGCAGCCCGGACCGGGCGCTCGGGCCGAGCGGGCCGCGGGGCCCCTCCTCAGCGCCGGGGCCGAGCTCAGCCGAGCCCAGGGGTGGGTGCACCTCGGGCGTGCGGAGCTTCCGTGGGGAAGAGAGGCGGCAGCTTTCTCCCCGCAGGTTTTCCCTCGCCGCTTTCATTAGGATGCCAGGCGGGGTAAAGAGGGGAGGGGGGGGAGGCCGCAGCAGGGAATAATCGATTTTATGGTTATTTCCTGCGTTACGTCGGGCTGGGAGTTACGTTTTGGGCATTAACTGGAGCTGTGTGGCTTCGTAAGCGACACGGGTTCAGCGCTGGCTTCCCGAGAGCCCTCGCTGCCTCCTTAGGTTTATCCAGCGATAACGGCGACGGCAAAAGAGAAACGCTGTTTGTTTCGCTGCTGCGCTTCTCAGTCGGGAAAGCAAAAGTGAGGACTGTCCCCGCCAAATTAATATTTTTATATATATATATCTACGTGAACGTGCGTTCTAAATGACTCTCCTCGTCTGTGTAGTGCAGCGTCTTCAGCGCTCGGAGCCGCCCCGTCAGCACCCACCGTCCCCGTCCCGGGGTGGGAGAGCACCCGCCGGGAGCGTGGGGTGCGCGGTTGGGTTTGTCTGAGGTGTGCCACCGGTAATGGTCCGTCCTACGCACACACAGAGAATGAAAGCTCGCATTTGAATGGAACGAAGTGCACGATTAAAATGAGAAAACGGGCACTAGCGGTTGCAGGTTTGGAGCCCTAAGATGTTCTTTTGTTCCACCATCACGTATGTTGAGGTAAAGATGGTGAAAGTACGTCATTGTCTTCAACAGCAGACTTAAAAGTCACATTTCTTGGCCAGAACAGAGTGGGAAAGATACTCCTGGTTGTGTGTTTCCAATGGAAAAGGTAATTTGATTGACATCATATAGTTACACCCACTATTTAGGTATGACTTAAGATTTTTGGAACAGCGTCAGTAATTGAGCAAGCAATGCTTGTAAAAGTAAATGTATTCATTAATGATGGGCCTTTGTAAATAACATATGCCATAAAAATGACTCATTAAATCTATTTGCTGTCTTAACTAGTTAAATTTCCTGACAAAGGACAATGAGGAAAATGCAACTAGCTGTAGAGAGACATCTTTTCGTGAACTACTGTAACATGACTGATTCTGTAATTTAAAAAATTACATTTCAGCTTTCCTCAGCTTAATACAGTGTATCATCTCAATTGTGATTACATTTTCTAAGGGGTCTAGTTGTATTTGCTAGAGACTATGAGGTAATTAAGCATACTTTGCTTTACTGTTTGTTTTAATATGCAGATATCGCATTCTAGGCCCTTCGTAATTTACCTTCATGAGCAGGGTGAGATTTTTATATTGGCCTACGCAAAAACTGTTACAAACATCTAGCAATGCTGAATAGTATTTGAAACGTACATTATAAAATGTTACTTAAATCTTCAGGTATTGAGAGATAGGTACTCACTAAAATTCAGAAGCTACTGTTACAACCTGAACACTCTCTCTGGAAGTATAGCAGCTTCAGGAAGGTGGTTTTTAATTTTCCTCCAGACAAGAACACTTAGCTACAGTATATTTAAAACTTCATTAAGATACATCCATGACCCTTTCTTTGAGTACCATGAATGCACCTATGTCTATACAGCGATACATTAGTGCATGTACATGTTTTCAAATACACAACAATACTTGATGCTGCAAAGACTTGTAGATTTTTAATTTTTTCAGTCAAGGCCTATATAGCAGAAAACCCAGAGTTACCATAAATAGTAATAAAATGTTAAGACCTCTTTGAATGTTTCCTTTATTTCTTCTTTATTTCCCAGATGACTGGTTAAGTTCCCTCATTTGTCTCATGGAGCAGGCCTTGTGTTACATTGATGTTTGCATTTTTGTCTTTTTTGTGTTATGCACTAAACGTGCTCGATAGCTATTGTCTGGTTTTAGGACTAGCAGCGGTGAAAAGTTACAATGGCCAAGCTATTTTTAATTAGGTATCTCATGAAGATATCAAGACCCCAGCTTGCTTTTCACCCAAAACATGACTTTCTGAGCATAGTCGCATATCCTGCTTTAGGCCATGCAGCTAGGGAGTGTCCCCATTTTGGATTACGTAGGCTGTTTTAGGTACAGGGCTGCAGCAACAGGGGAAGGTGTGTTTCTTGGTTGGCGTGCACACTGCCAACCTTTTGTGGTACGACACAGCCGGATGGCAGCTGGGTGAGCTATGTTGTGTGGGGGAGATCTTGGAACCAGAAGGAGGGTCCGTTGGGAAAGGGTTTAGTGTAGCAGTATAGCAGAAGACTGAAAGGCAGCTGTATAAGCTTCGTGCAGTCCGTGTGATGTGTTACGGGTCTCTTAGACTGACAATTGGGCAGCAGTGACTAACAGAGATAACTGGTGCTAAATTTGAGGGTGTTAAGTGCTCTCAAAATCCAAATATGCTTCATATAGGCCACTTATAGTGAAACAAATCTCAAGGCTAGAATCCTGGCCAGATTGACAAAAGCCCTCTAAATTTCAATGGGGATGGGATGTCATCCCAGAAATGCTTTCTAAAATGGTGATGAAAATAGCTCGGTCCTGCCTACCCTTAAATTAGCATTTACGCTATTTTTAGCATTTATGCAAGATTTGTTGCTCTTGAAGTTGTCGCCATCATTTTTAGTTTGGATGGAGTTTAATATGGTCCAAACAATGTTGTGCTGAATTATTTCTAAGTGATAACTCAGTGAGATGGAGACAGTTGAATGTAGCTCTGCAGCATAAAGGCCCATTAGCAAAACGTGAGCCAGCGTACCAATATGCTTACAATTTGCCAGAATACACTCCAATATATATCATTATCACTCCTAAACCCTCAATTCCTGAGTACCTGTCATCCTCAGAGATCCATACAAGTTATCTGAAGAACTACTGTTTTAAAAATTGTTAAATTTAAGAGCCTTTCTCTGTATGTGGCATATTTTTCTCCCTCTACCTGACACTGAGACTTGAAGACTGATTTAAGCCACAATAAACAGGCACTGCAGTTTGCAGACCACCTTTCCCCGTCTTCTGTAGTCTTGGGGAAACACAAGCATCCATGTGGCCCTTGTGGTGCATTACATCGGGGAACCAGAGCAGATTGTAAGTATACAAGCAAAAATGTGAGCTTCTGTTAGATCAATCCCTCCTTCTCATCTCGTGGCCACAAATGTCCTGCAAACACTCTCCATGCTTTTACAAAATGTTGAATCAAGTTCAAGGCCGTGGATATCTACAGTCAGCCACCTGGCCCCTATCAGTCTCCCAACAGACTCCCAAAACTGGCCTCTCAGTCTTACCGCCTCCTGCTCCACCCATCCACTCTTAGCTGCTCGCTGTGTTTCTGGTTACAACTGGGGTTTATCCTGAAGACCAGCTTGATAGTTTGGGATAGTTTTCTCGGTCCTGCGTTTGGGCTCTCAGTTTTTCCCTTCCCTGCTTTGTTTTAAATCTGGATTTGGCCTGCTGCTGTGGCAGCTGTGGTTCCCCATTAGAATTTTCCCCTGGTCTTACACACCTTTGCCTCTGCTTTATCATATGGCCTTCCTGGCATTTAGCGTGGACTTTGACCATCCCGTTGCCTTGTTCTTCGGACTAGCACAGTCCTCTCGCTTTTCTGGTTGGTGGCATCTGATCCACAATGCGTTTTTGTTCCATTCCTGCACCGAATATGAACCACGTTCGCCTTGGGAGACACACGGCAACCGTGGCGTGGCTGAGGAACTGCCTCAGGAGACGGCGGCTGATAACAGCCTTCCCCGATGTTCTTCTCAGGATGCCTCTTGTGCAACCAACAATTGAAGGCTTCTCTGAGGCCACGATTTGAGCACGCCACCTTTGCGACCGTTCCGTGAAAAGACGCGGCACTATTTAGAGGCGGGGGGCGGCGACCCAAACCTACTGGCGCAACACCGGGAGCTTGGCTCGGTACTCAAGTGCCCTCTGACCAGCGACACCCACCTGGCAAGGGCGCGACTCTCCCCTGGCCGGACGGCTCCCGCCACCGCAAGGGCCACGCTCAGCCCCCGCGGGTGGGTCACTGCCACCCACCGCAGGGCTTCGAGGCCAGCGCGGCCTTCCCGCCCTCACCCCCGCCGAGCGCGGCGGGCGGGCCGGGGCGGCGGCAGGTGGCACACACCCGCTCCGCGCCGCTTTTTCCGGGAGGCCGCGGGGCCGCGCCCTGGCCGCCGGCCGGGGAAGGGGGCGGCGGCGGCGGCGCTGCCCCTCGCTGAGGTGGCTCCCGCCCGGGCGGACGGGGGGGGCGCCGCTATGAGGCTGCTCTTGCTGGCGTGCCTGCGAGCGCAGACCGGCAACGCGACCACCGCGGCCAGGATACAGTAAGTGCCCCCTAGCCCCGCGATGCGAGGGGGAGAGGGGATCCCCTCTGCCTGCGGTCTCGCCGCCTGCCCGCTTACCCCCGGGGATCCTCCTGCCCGCCGCTGCCTGCCTGCCGCTCCCCGCTCACCGGCGGGGAGGCGGGGCCGGCGCCTCCATCCCCTCACGCTGAGGCCGCCGCTGCCCCGTCCGGCGGGGGGGGGGGGGTCCGCGGGG